>NW_015150947.1:175317-184765 GCF_000732505.1 Cyprinodon variegatus
TACTGTTGGGGGGGAGAAGCGGTGGGGGGGAGATGTTCATGTTGCTGCGGTCTGCAGTCTGGACGTTAGATGTCGCTGAAAATTACACACTGTAGCTTTAAGAAAGAAGCTGACTGATTTGTCTCTTTATTTTGAATTAAATTGATCTTGGATGTGTAATATTAATAGAAAGAAATCTTGGTGTTATTTTTCATCAAGACTTGTCATTTAAATTCCATAATAAACAGGTTTCTAGAGTTTTCTTTATTGATCTCTGGAATATTACAAAACTTAGTTGCATTTGTTACTTCAAGGCTGGACTATTGTAAATTTCTACTATCAGGAAGTCCACAAACTGTAGTTAAAAGCCTTCAGCTGATCCAGAGTTCTGATGAAAATGTTAAAAGAGAGATCATATCTCTCCTATCCTGCTTCTCTTCATTGGCTTCCAGTTAAATCTGGAATAGAATTTAAAATCCTCCTTTTCATAAAGCCTTTAAGCCATAATATTAGAGATCTGATAATTCCTAATGCACTTTGCTCTCAATCTGCAGGTTTACTAGTGGTTCCTACAATTTCTAAAAGTAGAATGGGAGGCAGATATTTTAGTTATCAGGCTCCTCTCCTGTGGAACCAACTACCAGTTTAAGTTTGAGGCAGACACCTTGTCTATTTTAAGGCAGGGCTTAAAACGTTCCTATATTATTAAGCTTATAGTTGATGTTTTAAGTGTTTGAGGTTGTTCATCTTTAGATCAGCAGATGCTGGTCTCAGTTGTCTACAGACAATTCCACCTAAGAGCATCTGAAATCCAGTCAAAGTGGTGGGACTGCTGTTAGTACCAGTGGGTATGTGAGGGCGACCACACAATTAAGTCAATAAAATGTCTTTAATTCCCGTCATGTGTTGTTAGGCTTACAACATGTAATAAAAATATTTGCACAGAACCACAAAGTACCCCGCACATTGTCTCTGGGATGAGAAGGGAGTCTTAGATGAGATGACATCTGCAAAGCATCAGCTCATTAAGGCTTTCATGAGGTTTGTTTGTGATCATGAAAACATCTCCGCTGCTGACTCTGTCACTTCAGGTTTTATGAACCTTGCCTTTTTAAGCACTTTGTTTTCAATAACAAAAAGTCTATTGAAATGATAGAAATATTAAGCCTCATATTATGTAAACATTTTATTAATAAACAATATACTTTTCTATTTTTTACAGGAAAATAATAAAACAGTTTTTTTTCTCATGCATGGATGTATGCACAGATACTATCCAGTAATATTAAAACAATTTGAAAACAAATATATATATATATTTTTTTTTTCCCAATATATAAAATATATGTATATATAAAGTCTGACCACCGCTTGTCTGATGCATTCATGAATGAAGATCAATTGAGATAAAAAAAATATATATATACTTTTCCTAACTTTATTAGTGGAAAGAAATAACATTTCCAAAAAATATAATAGACTTAGTTATTGAGCATAAAGTTCTTAAGTGATAGCGGTCAAAAGAAATGTGGCACTCTACTTTCATGGCACTCCAGCAGTTGTGCTAACATACACATATATATAGCATACATAATAATGAACAAAATACAACATTGTAAGCTCAGACAACTACATATCTTACAGGCTATCATTTATTACTCCATTATTTCTGTCTTATTTTTTGTTAGGTCTAAAATGCTGTATTTTTATAATGTTATAATGGGCAGAAGTAAAATCCTGAATCATCCAAATCAGTGTAATTAATCTATATGATCTGATTCACTCAGTGATTTACTTAAAAAAAAGTAAAAAGTATTCTCATTTTGAATAAGACTCTCATCTGTTTAACTTAGCAACTTTAAAAACAGTTTAATGCATATATTGTGAAACAGAAATAGTTAATTTAACTAATGATTAAACTTTGATACTTCAGTTTATTTGACAATATTGTACATTATTATATTGTATTCAGCATATAGTGATATATTGCATATATACTATCGTTTTTAAATACCTTTATTGATATATACATTTTTTAATGACAATAAAATGTTTTCTGATTTCTACTCAGATTGTATCTAATGTATGGTGTTGGATTGTATCGTAATGTTTGTCATCATTATATCCTCTTATTTCAAGGGGATTTGTAATAAAATGAAGCAGCAGGAAACACATCAATCAATAACACATACTTTGTGATTGCTTATACAAAATACATTCCTTTTATTCTTCCATTATTTTGAAAACACAAACCAAATCAATGTAAAATATTCACACATATCATTTTAGTGGGATATACATCTTAACATAATTTACACACCATTTACACAAAACAGTCAGGAAATCATTGTATTACCTGCTACAAGCTGTCTTTTTTCATGTAAGCAGTCTCATGTTTATGTCTACCTACCATATCTCCTCTGACTAGAACGTTCAGGATTAGTATGTACATGATATACATACAGTCTTAAATATAATGCTTCCAGTTTATTTACATAAAAAAAAGCTTATTGATATTTCAAATGGTTACAAGATGTATGCTTTAAAGCAATTCTATGAGTGTCTGCTTCAGGGTTCGGGAACAGAATTAAGTTTTTCAGTATTTCATGAGAAGAACGTATGTGGTTGTATTCAAAAAGGCTTAAAAGTAAACAGGGTTCCGCACCGCCCGGAGAACAAAGTATCAAACCACAGATTCTCTTTGAACACCAGCTCTATGTAATCTATCTCCGCATGTCTCCATTCCTACGGGCTTTGCAAATGGAAAAAAAAAAAAAAAACTCAATTGGAAACCCTTAAATGCTGGAGTCTCGTTAATGTGACTGGGAAAGCAGAGCCGCTTTCTGTCTGGTACCGGTACCGCCGAGTCTGCAGTGGAGTTCCACCTCGCACACAAACAGTTTCAGCTCTCGTCCCGACGGATCACAGCTGTATCTGACAGACCAAAGTGAACACAATCATGCTTTATCTCTCGCCTGCTGAACTAACGCAGCAGATGAAACTCATTAACTCAAAGCAGAACACTCTGTAGGTCTTTGGTTTATAAGTGTGAGGTGTAAGCACATTAACACTAAAGAAGTCTGACGGATGCAACAAAGTGTTCCCTAAGATAAAGATTTCAATATCTAAGGAATATGTATTTAAAATATTTTAAAGTAACTAATTGGAGAGGCTTGTAATGAATATTGTATTTTACAAAATAAAAGTCTGCTACATCTGCTGTCTCCACCTTGACAAAGTCCGCACCCATCGCAGCATGTTGCCAGCTATCTTTGCGGTTCCCTGAACATCATCCGGTCATGTTTAATTCTTCAGAGGGGCGTGGTTGGTCCATCTCCTAAAGCTGCGAGGAAAAATACATGCTTGTGTCTTGAAGTTGCGCGCTTGCGTGAGTGCAATGACGGCAGCTCACAGCAAACACATCAGAGGGTTCCCATTTGCTGTTCGCTTGCAGAGCTTTTGAACCCACGCCTCAGAAGTCTGTTCTGTCTCTAGTTAGTCTCTGTCTTTTGCTCCTTTCAGTGCAGCCACAAGCCATTCTTTTCTAAAAACTTTCCGTGGCAGATGGAGACAGAGGCCTCAGCGCCTGTGGCAGCTGCCTCGGCTTCAGATCTTCTGGCACATGTGAAGTCTGGACTTGGATGAGGAGGTGGCATCTTTCCACACCTTGCAGGAGAGGCCCTTGGCGCAGTCGCAGCGCTGGAAGATCTCCAGGCCGTGAGAACCTTTCTTCCTCTGCTTGGTGCATACCTCTCCCTGCCGCAGCACCGGTTTGCAGATTTTGGTCCAGAAGTGACGGGCGCAGCAGTAGCCGTCTGAGCAGTCGGATGAGCGTAGGCAAGGGTCGCCCTCGTGACCTTAGAAAAGATAACAGCAATAACCGATGATGAGTCAAAAAGCGACTGGGCCTTACAATATTACTCATACCCCTTCAACATTTTCACATTTTCTAAACAATATAGTGCATCTGAAACCTGTGGTGTGCATCTTTATTCAAGTCCTCGAGCCAAAACAGCTACAGCATGCTTCCATGGGGGGTAAAGCTTCTCGATGTCCTTCCTTTGGCTCCCCATATCTCAGAGGATATACTTTAAAATACTTATTTTGCTCTTTAAATCATTTAGTCCCAAAATATATTAAAGACTTTTGGTCAGTGGATCAACCATCCAGACCTTTTAGGTCTTCGGACTCAAATCTACTTTGCAGAACCATTTGCTTTATTTCCTAAGGCTCAGCTTTGCTAAGTGCTGACGACACAATATTGACATTTCTAGTATTGTTTTGTTTAATATGGAAGTTAGGTCCCCCTGAAGGCAGCTGCGCCTCAGAACTTCCCTTCTAGTTCTTTACCTGGGAGCAAGTTATTTACTACTCTTAACTCAAACTGGGTAAAACCCTATAAAAAAGGACTATAAAACAGGAGTAAAAAATTAACCACGTTTATTCCAGGTCAGGTCGTTACAGGACAGAGAAATTACTTGGAGTAAGCAAAGCTGTGGGCTCAAAAAACGTCAGCGGGCGTCCGGCAAAGACTGAGCAATGATTGAGCCCCGAACACAGTTCTCTCCTCCTTCTTATACCTCATGAGTCCATGTGTTGCATCAGGTGGATGCTTGTCCGTATCAGAAACTGACACGCCATCCATGCCTTGACTTTTATGCATCTTGCCTCTTTGCCCCAGGATTACCCATAGCTCTCCTTTATCAGTCTGGCTCCAAAATGTGCCCATATCCTGTGTATTTTTAAAGACATGAAGGCTGTCCTGATTAGATGACCTCCGAAAACACAGTGACATCCACCATGTGAAGGAAGGCCTTCTACTCTGTCTAATCTGGCTAACAGAATAAAAATGCACATGATGTATAAAGAATAAACCTAACACTTTTGTAAGCCAAAACCTTATTACCCGTGAAATAAGTAGGATTTACAAGCGCAGCAGCATTAAATATTGTATTCTAAAAGAAATCCTGCCAATCAGTGGACTTTAGCCCAGCTTAGTGCCTGGAGGATAAAGCAAAAGTGATGTATGGAGACCTACGGAAGATGGAGCAGTGGTTCTGTTATGGACGGCTGCGGAAGTTTTCATGGATTAAGATACAGCTATGCCTGCGTGTTGGGTCACAGCTTTTTGCCTCAGTCTCCATAAGGATGGATTCTGCTCATATAAGCTTCCTAAGGATCCTGAGCTGCTTTCAAAGTGGGTGAAGCAGGTCAGATGAGATCGGGAGATGTTGGAGCACTACACAGTGTCTCTTCTGGTTCGGCTGGTATAAGTGGGCTGGTTATACTATCTGTATCAGAGGCGTAGTGTTTTCTACCAGGGCTGCTGCAGTCATATTAAGCCGGGTGTACACTGCAATTTTTCAATCATTGCACGCCGCCACAACTCACAGGGGGTTTAAAAGTTAACAGCACACAATGTGATCTACTGTACGTCTAAAAACCACATCGGACTCAGCTCCGCAGTGAGATGGAGCTAGCAATATGAAGCTCTGCTCTGGCTTGGCCAATTTGTGTAATTTTGAGTACTGAAAGCCCTAAAAAGAAAAGACAACGATGTATTTGGACAAAGACATGGCTGAGCAAACGTGGATACTACAGTCTGTCAATTTTAAAGGAAGAACTCCATTTCACCCGCACCCCCACCATGCTTCCGGGGTTACATCTCAGAGGAAGAAGAAGAAGAAGAATCCTTGTTTATGCACTGAATAATTTGTCCACAACCACTTTACAACGGCCGACTGAATTTCAAACATGTTTGATTTTCTCCCGACCTTACGATTCCTGTAATAATCAATGGTTCCATCCATCTCAATTAAAGAATGTTGAGCTAGCTTCAAAAGTGTTCTCCCTCTGAAGTCACCTCACAGTGATGGGTTGCTGACGGCAATTAAAGGTAGGATATTTGTGTTACAAATACACCTATTTCATTCATAATAGCTAAGAAACCACTTAGTATTTCCTGCGGCAAGTTTTTAAAAATTACATGACAACACACAAATGCACATAGGTTTGAAACGTACACAATGAGACGTGCAACTTTTCCCTGTCTAACAAACACCATGGCCAACTCTAGGGTTTAGAATTATTATGCAAATCTTTTTTAAAAAAAGAAAAAAACTGCTGTTTTCAACACTTTCAAAGCCTCTTTGTGTATTTTAAGAGCGACAGTAATTTCTTTTCAAGAGTTTTTCCACAATCTGTTGATCATAGCACTATTTACAGGCCAAATCAGAAAATGTCTCACAATGTTAATATTTGTGAACCCTCTCCTGTAGGAGCTGTTGCTTGCCCCCCGTGTTTTTCTGCACAGAAATATCCAGGCAGTTACAAATTTTCCTAGGTGCACCATGCGGATAATCTGGAGGCAACAGATGCGACAAGCATAAACCAGGCGTTATGCCCCACTAATCTGGAATAAACTTCCAGAAAACTGTAAAAGATCTAAAACCCTAAGTTGGGTTTAATATGAGAATAATGCATTTAAAATGTGTAATAACGTAATTAATTGGAGAGGCTTTAAGTTAAATCCATTTTAAAAGATCTAATTCTTGAGAGCAGCAATTAACTGTATATTAAAACGATGAGTTTAGGTTTTCAGTCCAACTTTCTTTCATTTGGTTAATCACCTTTTTTCACTTTAATTAATCATCTTAATTATTTAAAAACCTTTATGTTGCATTGTAATTTTTCAGCGTATTTCCTTCTTTTTCTTCTGTACAGTACAGCACTTTAAATGATCTTGCTAGTGAAACGTATTATTCAAACAAACTTGTCTTGCCTTATAAAGATAACAGTTAAGAGAAAAAACTGCTAAATCCGAAAGAAATATATAAAAAGACTATTAGAAAGTGTAGAAGCTTTAGAAAGCCTAAAATAAAAAAGAATGACATAAAAGCTGGTTGAAAACTTGGTAGTACATTGCTCTTCAATATTAGAAGAGTTGTATGAGTATATATTTATATTAATTTGTGTGGTTTGTTTTGTATATATATATATATATATATATATATATATATATATATATATATATTATTAAAGTATTTCTGATTCAGCTTTATGCCTTGTGCATTTAAATATGGGGTTTTTCCAGAATCTTACATTAAATTAAATAAGGTGACATGAGCACTAAGCAGCAGTCTTAGTGAGTTATTACCAATAAACAAACCAAATCACCATTCTGTGGTTTTACTCGAATTTCACACCAAGTGCTGCTCTCCATGAAACTGTCTGCATGGCTCCAGCTAGGTGCAGGAACAGCAAAAAGCACTGTGGTTTCTTCTCGACTCATAATGTTATGCTTTGGGTACACCATTGCTGACACATGAGTAGAAAGCCAATTATCAACATAGTTTGTGGACTGGCTGGGTCCATGAATACCGAAAGACCTCCAGAAATGGAACAAGAGACATATTTAGACACCTACTTCACTGAAGGCATCTTGTGGGGGTGGGGGTCTTACCTTTTAGTACATGCTTAGCCTGGCCCCTCCCTTTCTTCCTCCAGCTGTGGTCTTTGGTGTTCAGCACATTGGGATTATCTATTGCAGAGATGTGAGGGGACAGCACACTCTCAGTGATGGAGACACAAATATCTGCAGCAAAAAAGAAAACAATGGTTTTTATAACGGTCCGTCATCTTGGCTTCTTAGCTAATCACAAAACCTTCAGTTATTTTTTGATTTACAGGATTTTTCCTTTAAAATGACATTGAATCTTCGAGACAGTAACAAGAAACCAGTATTGACATCACTTTTAGAAATGCTGAGTACCAGAAGTGTCAAAGATACGAACATTCTTTACTTACAGATACCTTGGTAAAAGAAAATACTTTGGTTAAATTAAAAGTACCTGTTGAACTTGTTTACTTAAGTAAAAAAGTACAAGTTCTACATTGATCTTAGACGAAAAAAAGTAAAAATACTTTGTTTCTAAACTTATACACAGCAACCTTTATAAACAAGTATAGTACTCTAGTATAAATTAGTTTCCCTCTTTTCTTCACCCTGCTGGTAGAAGGAAACTAAAAAATAATGACTTGATCCAGCATCATTCTAAATTAAGATTTCAAACCAGTTTATATATATATATATATATATATATATATATATATATATATATATATATATATATATATATATATATATATATAGTGCCAATTTACCAAACATGTCATCTCAAGGCACTTTACAGACATTTCAGACAAGATAACATAGATTGAACTGAACAGAAGTCCTGCATGAACAGCAGAATGCATTTAGAACTGTGGTATTCACAGCATTAAAGTTGCCGCTGACATTAACATTAAATATAACCTAAAACATAATCAAAATGTACATTTAAAATCTAATAAAGGGGGGATGGATGGGGTATGTCTTGTGTCTCAGAATCTGATCCATCAGTGTTTACCTATCAACAAACTGTGCTCCAACTGGATAGATTATCTATTGGGTCCTCATTTTCCCTGTTTAATGCTGCTGTTTCATTTTGTTGATATGTATAAAAATAACCAAAGTGGCGAAAGTAGGGAATACAAATACAGATATTTGTTGTTAAATGTAGACAGTAAGGTGAAAAGTCCTCAGAAAGTATTTTTTACATAGCTACTTGTTAGCATTGCCAGGTCCTTTACCTCAGCGGTTTATTCTTCTTAGAGCTTCATGTTATGCAATGGCCCAGCATTAAGCACCTTCATAAAGCTGTAAAATCCTGGGTGTTAAATATCTTTTTGCTGTTCTGTTCTGCTTTTCACTGATGTTATTTTGAGTTGTAACAATAAATATTACAACCTGAAACATTTCAGGACTTCAGTCGATTCTTTCCAGAAACTTAGACATTTGATTAATCCGATTTAAAGCTGTAAATTATTCACACTATTGTGAACCTGTTTGTCTTTATTTTTTTAAAATCCTAATTATTATTATGGCGGATTTATAGATACAGCCAGACTTGTAAGAGAACCCAGTAAAATAATTACAGTTTCAACATCTCCCCACTCCCTTTGTTGAGCACACAGTTTTAAAATCTTGTTTAAATTGTTTTCATTATTGGCTCCCATAAATATATCTAAGCCGCTCATATGAATAGTTCCTTTTAGATGGAGCTTGTTTTAGATTAGACGGATCAACAAACTGTGCTTTCACTGCTTCAGGATCAAAGCTGAGGAGCAGCCTCCCCACTGTTGGACATGTCATAAAAAATAGCTGAGAACACATTTTTTCCAACTGTCTTTTGTTTTCCATTGTCTTGGGACATTTAAACTTCTGTTGTAATCTTTTTTATTTTTACAAGCAAATATCTACTGTTGCCACATGTTCATCCAGGAGGATTGTATCAAGTCAATGACTCGATGTAATCGTTTGGTTTTCTTCACATGGCTTCTGTAAGGTGCATTGGGATGAGTTGTAAATTGGTGATGAATAAATGTAGCAAGGTATGCAAAGGAGGGCCTGGGTGGGATTTGATCAATC
>NW_015150947.1:185353-211377 GCF_000732505.1 Cyprinodon variegatus
TTGCCCATGTCTGCTATAGGACCTCACATAAATAAACTAAACAGATTTTTTTATTGAATTGATTAAAATAAAAAGATAACTTATAGGTTTTTTTTTTATTTTTTATTTTTATGAGTGGTTGTAGATGTTGGCTGTTGGCAGAAAGGATTTTCTATAACGGCCTGTCTAACACCACAGCCTTATATTGAAGACACTTTGCTGTTTAACAATCATTTACAGAGGATGCTCACCCTTGTCCATAATTTTCCTCATTTTAAATAGAATTATTCTTTTTGAAAGAATTCTAGAGGAGTTCCTGGAATGCTCCGGGTTCTGGGACTGACACTATATGGATCTGGTGCCCTATTGTGATTCAGTGTCTCCGGTTGCCTCTTCTGAGTTTTTTAAAGAAAAAATGTATAGAAGCAGGAGGGTCCATGGCAGTGAAAGATAAAACATTTGAGGTGTGAGAGGAAAGCTTTGTTTCAAAGGAGGGCTGTAAATTTGTTTGACTGTGGGAACGAGAGAAGAATACTGAGCTTGTTCCTGAACTGAACCTATTGAAGAATGTGTTCAGTTCATTGGCTCTGTCTAGACTTCCACCTTACTGATATCCCTTTTGATTTGAGGCTTATGATCCTATTTATCCTTGACCAAATCTCTGATATTGTTCCTGGAGTGTGTTTTACAGCTTCCTCCAATATGCTTTGTTTTATGTTGACCTTTAACACTCTTCAATATTCCCCATCTTACTTCATGAAGGCTTTTTTTTTCTTGCTTAGCAGTTTCTTCAGATCACTGGTGATACAGGGTTTATTACTAGGGAAGTATCTCACACTTGTGGTGTGTGGGTGTTGGGGGGGGATGCAATCAGTCATTGCATCCTCTCCATGTAGCTGACACAGTGCATCCCAGTCTGTGGCCTCAGAACAACCTTGCAGGGCTTCTTTAGCTTCATGTGACTTATTTCTTCCAGTTCTGTTGGTTCCCTCTTGTAAAAGAGCGAACACTCTGAACAGTGAAAAAAGACTGTAATCTGATTTTTCAGGATACGTTCTTATTTAAGAGATGTATGATTTCTTGACATTTGCATAAAAAAAGTCCAAAGTTTTGTTTTCCTTGGTGTACCAGCTAATAAACAAACTGTTGGATTGTTGACAGTTTAGCAGAGAGTGAGGCATGATTACAATCACCAGTTACCGCCACAAATGCATTTAGCTGTTGTCTCTGTAGCCAAGCAACAACAGAAACGATGACATCACATACAGTGTTGGCAACAGCAGAAGGTGGTATGTAAACAGTTGCCAAAACAGTACTAGTGACATCTCTGAGTAAATATGGAAAAAAAACTCACAGTTCAATATCTGGGCTGCAGAGATTAAACTTCATAGTAACATATTCTGGATGACGCCATCTGTTGTTAACAAGCAATGTCAACCCCTCCCTTGAGTTTTCAAGCCTTATTTAAATCTCTGTCTGTCATAAGGTCAGAAAGGCTGGCAGAGAGACAGTAAAACTGCTTCAGTAAAACACAAAACACCCCATATTAATATTCTGGGGTTCCTAGGACTAGGAGTTTGTCTAACTTGCTGCTCAAAAATCGAATGCTGCCCATAAAAGATGGCTTGAATTTCCTTCAAGCCATTGATTTTAACTCTGCAATACAAAAAAAATCCATATATCTGATGATAACACAGCTTTAGAGATACTAAAAAAACTTTAGAACTGATCTTCTAACATATTTGTTTTTTATCTTATCGAGAATATGAATAGTTTTCCTTGAGTAAGTTTCTGTTCTGTAAAATGGAGAGAATATGCAGTTGATTAGTTATGTGGGAGGTTTTTGTTTGACTGAGCATCAAAAGAGTTATAGATTAGTGTTTATTTTCTGATCTGAATGTAAGTTAATACTTTGTTCTGTAACCCAATCTTTTGCAGTCATGCAACTTGTAGTTTATTTCTGTTTGGTTCCCTCACTGATTTGTTTAGATCTCCTTAGGAAACGCTGCTCCATTTTCTCTGGTTTACATTTAGTTGGTCCATTGAGAAGCTTTTATTGATAGGAGAAAACCTTATAGCACAAATGTAAACGTCTTTGTAAACTGCTTGTTCTCTGAGTTTCTTCTTATCATTTTGACATAATAAGAAATGTTCCAAAGTTGGTTCTCCATTAATGTGGGCATGCAAACGGGATGTTATTTCTTTTTTCTGTTGTTTCTTACACTTACACTTGGATAGCACGTTGTTCTCTGGTGGCAAAATATGTTAAAAAAGTGTCTTTGAGTAAGAAGATTTTAAATTTGCACTAAAATGCACCTAATAATCAACACACTAAGATAAATGGTATCAAACTTTGTATGGTAGAGTATCCTCTTGAATCTAACAATACTAGCAGGAAAACTTGATTTTTTTCATGGCCTCAGTCAGGAATAGACAAAAAAGATAAAACGTGAATAAAAAGTGCTCAATGTAGCGAGAAATTATTTCTTGCAGAAAAATTGAAAAACAATCAGATTTTTTTCACTTAGAATATAGTCGCAAATTTTTCGCCTTGTCATAGTTCTGAAGTTTCTGACATGTGTGATTATGGAGAAGTAAAGAACTGAGAGAGTTTCACTAGTTTTCAGTATAAAACCAAAGGGCAGGTCCTGTAAAATATAAAAGTATTTAACTTTTTCCCAACTTGGTGATTTAGAAGTTTTAATATGTGAATGTGAATCTTAATAAGCAAAAGAGCTACATCATGAAAACAAATTTACAACAAACCAGAAGTTTAAAGTAGTTTTTTTTTTCATTCCAATGCATATCGTTGTAAGTGGTACCAAAAAATATTTTATTGGTTGAAAAAAAAACATGTGAAAACAAATGACTAAAACCCCCAGAAATTAATGTTTCACTCAGTCATCACAATCCTGTTATTTCTAGATATTTTTAATGTGGACGATTGAAATGTAACAGGAAGAAGTTTTAAATATCAAAAGTTAAAATTTCCTGTTTTCTGAGTGTTTGCAGGAATCATAAAGGAGACACATTTTCAACACAAGCATTTGTATTTGTATTCATCATCCACTTAGATTATACAGTACAGTAAGTAATGTTTTAAACAACAGTCATGGTTGATTAACTTTATTTGTAATTTATTACCATTGAAAATAGGAGCTATACACAGTATAAAGCAGCATTTTATAAAAATCAGCCGGCGATACCAAAGATCCAGCAGTGTTTATAAATTCTACTGTAATTAGAGATTTTGAAAGCAACTCTTTGTGCTGCCGTAACCCAAGTGCTGAGTGACATCAAAAGACACAGATTTTGTTTTTCTAAAGTTAACCCAGTTCAGTAATGCAGAAACCCATTGTTGATATTTTTTTATTCATATTGAAAATAAAGCTAAGGCTCTATCAGACCGTTTAGTGTTGGCTGGATGGGATCACCTGTTAAGTCTGACTGATGAGGAATTTGAGGGGCAACAAGATCTGACCAGTTTATTCCAACTTTATGTAAGTATAGCAAATACTTTATAATAGCCTCACTTAATCTCATGTTATACTGGGCAGATTATCTGATTTTATTGGTACAGATTTGAACCCCTTGGTATGGAATTGCTAACTGCAGGTGTCTCAAAACTTTACAGGCTTTTTATAGAGAGCTGATATTTGCCTAAGATAAAAAAAAAAAACTCAATTGTGAAAGCCTTCATAACAAAGGAGTTTAATTAATATATGTTTTAGGGTAAATGTCCTTTATTTATCATATTTTTATGCACTTGTTATGAGAATTTGCTTCATAAATAAAACAGACTGGGACTTGATGTTAAAGAAGCAGTGGGTTTCTAGACAAAGTAACTTTGGTTATAAAAACCCAAGGTGAAAAATCAAGATCTTAATATTGGCATTAAATGCATATTCATTTCAAAATGAAATTCAATAAAAGTGTCTTTGTGCTCACTCACAGTTACTACAGCGGTTCCCAGGGCAGCACATAGCATCTCGATGGCAGCGCTTCTTTCTCCTGCGGCAGGACAGGCAGCGAGACGGAGCATGCTGGGGGCTGTGGCAGTAGCTGCCAACACTGCACTCCTTGTCGTTACTGCATGGATACACCTGCTGGGGACAAAATAAAATTATGAAATATAACAGGTAAGAATATTTTAGGGTACAATAAATAAATGAATCACAGCATTTATCAACATTCTACTTTATGGAATATTTTGATCTATAACCTCCTGAATCCAAACAACTGTGTGTCTAAGCGTGAGCATGCTTGTATAAATGAGGTTTCTCTGTAAGAATGTTCAATAGCAGGCGTGAGTAGCCACAGACCTGCCCCTCATGGATATGAAGCAGACAAAAATGAAGTCAGAACACAAGAGCCTGAGGGCCAAAGCAGGGAAAACAGCAACCTCAACAGGAAGAACCTCAGTCACAAAGTATTTTCAAAGGCTTTAAGAGTAAACCCCAGTGAGAAACTTCATCCATAAACGGATAAATATGGAAAAGTAAGGAACTTCCCTGAGAAGGGCAGACCAAAAATAGTACAAAAGAGCATCAACAACTTATCCAGAAGGTCAAAAAATAACAAAGGACAATACCTATAGATTTGTAGGCCTCATTTATCTACCGGTAAGTCCAAATTTCTACAAAAAATTTGTATATATATATATATATATATATATATATATATATATATATACATATATATATATATATATACTATAGCTTCCACTACTGATCCTAAAAGAAAACAAAGTCCTGTTTTACAATTACCAGGCAACATCTTGATAACCTGAAGACTTTTCAGAAAATATTCTGAGGACTGATTAGTCAAAGTTTTGGCTCTGTCAATGTTTCAGGATTAAAACTATTCTGCAAAGAAGAGAGTGCAAAAAGTCCTCCCCAGTGATGTTAAGACTATCTTATGAGTTTTTGCTTGACTTTATTCTTCTGGAACTAAGACCCTCGAATGCTGCTGTAAAAAACTTTGATACAAAACAGCTATTATGAGAAAAAAGTGGTTACATCATTGCTTTTCATCAATATTTATCTTTTATAAGACATTGTTTAAAAAGTTAATCTGCACCAATCACAACCATCTATTTTGTCTATGATTTATTACAGTTAATTGCCCTAGACTCTGACTGTAAAGTTTGCAGGAGTTCAGATGGAGTTTATGAGTATTTTTATGGGGGTTAAATAATTCCAACATTTCTTTTCTATATCAAAATTATCTTTATTGGAACTGTTCTCTCTCTAAAAAGGTTGCCTTAAATTGAAAATAAATGTCATTAGGATTGTTTCCCTTTCACTCAGGCCCCTCAAAGTGTTCAGGGCTTTAATGAGCTGGAAAGAAAGGAAATTTTAGCAGGCAGTTATACTCCTTCATACTTAATCTAGCTGAAATTCTGTTTTGGTGCTTTGTACTGAATGACTAAATATACTTCAAAGGGTAATAAAAGGAACTGAGCTCACCAGAAAAACAAAAAAGACACACCTTTACAGATATAACATACAGTGAGGGCTAACTCACATTTTCCACATACAGAGAGAGAAGTGTTATTGGAACCAGTGTCTGAAGAATTCCTTTCACATGCAAGTCCTTTTGTTCTTGGACTTGGAGCAGGAGCAAAGGCGTTTGGCATAAAATGCACCACAAATCAAATAAACTTTGTAGGCATGCGAAATAAAGCAATGAAATTTGCACTGAGTTAATCAGGAGATAAAAATTTGAAATAAAACAGCTGCATGAAAGGCTTTCTAGGATTCAGCCCCCCTGTGTCCGCAACTCCTTCTTGTATTTCAGCTATTTATATCTAAAAGTTAAAAAAAAAGATCAAAGGTGTGAAGTTTCCCCACAATCTAACACCAAAGTAAACATACCAACAGCAGAGAGGAGAGGAAACCCAAACTAACGGTGCAAACTATGTTGTATGATTTGCAGCCCGACATCAGAAAGGCTTGTTCTGCTGCCACACCAGCAGCTCCACCGCATCCACATTCAGCTGGCACCGCGCTGACAGACCTGATTTACTGTGGTTTACCACTGACAAACATGAAACGCTCAACATTGGACTGAGCATGACATATCCCGACTTAGTCCGGCTCAAATAATTAGATCCACAATCATAAAAAAAACACTGAGTTTAGAGTATCAGTGTCCATATGGATGGGTGGTCATGCCAAACAAAGAGCAAAAGAAAAAAAAACATAACAGGGTTTAGGGTCAAGAATGTTTGAATCAACAGCATCGATATTTCAGTGTGTTATAATTTCTTTCTCCTGTGCTTCGGCTTTGGAAAATTAACATGATTAGACTTTACTGGACGGTCGCCAGTCTGCCTCACTGAGCTGAAAACAGATGGAGTCGATGACAAAGCCAAAGAAAAATTAGCTTGAATACAAGCTGTATGCTCATCCATCATCATGTCAGATTCCAAGAAATCAAACGCTTAACATGTTGATGAAAGTAACAGAGCCCTGATGTTTAATAGATTTTCACCAATCCCTCCTAAAGTAAGAACAAAGATGGTAAAAGTTTATTCAAAGGCTTTATGTGCTATAATAAAAGGAAAAAGGGAGAAGAATAACAGATTTTTTAAAGTTAATCCTTTCCCCTTGTCTCTGGAGCTCATTATTTGCACATATTTAAATAATTTTACAAGGATTAAAACGGTGTGAACATTATCTGACTCAGAGCAGTATTCCATAAAAATAACAACAACCAGGATTTGATGGTCTCTGGTATGAACTTTACAGTGGAGAGCTTACATCTGCTCCAACTAAAACAACTGGTAAATTTACACAAGGCTACAACCGATTAAAACGTCCTGAGTACTTTAGAGTTATGATTTTGTTTCACTTGTACTGCGTGCTTTACCTACAAACAAAACAATAAAAGGTCAAGCTCTAGCATGTGCATAAAGAAAGATTACTGCTGTTTTTCAAACTGCTCCTTGCATCTTGATTAGAAACCAGTAGGCTGCATGAACCTGCTTTAAGATGGCTTTATAAACACTAAGTTCCCATTTGTTCATAAACTGTGGTGCCTCTTTTAATATCTTCATTTTGTTTTTCTAAATTCTTGTTGGAAACAGCAGCTCTGTTTATAAAGACATAAATATCAGGGTTAAAGAGTGTTCAACAACATCAACTGTTGCTTAAAGCAGCTTTAATAGATTCGAAATTAGGGATGCATGTTATTGGATTATTGTCCTTTATCCAACATTTTACAACCCCACTGGTTGATGACTGATACCAATATTTTTTTCCCGTGGACCTTACAGACACTATATAGTTTTCTCCCTTGTGTCCTTTGCAGTCATTGCAAATGGCCTTTTGGCGATCTGTTTCTGATACTTAAAACATCAGTCGGGTGCATGTGACCCACTGGCGCAGGTATAATTATCACAAAAAACAGTGCCTTATATTTCAGTGAATTATATTGGTGGAGTGGCACATGTCGGATATTTAGTTTTTTAATCTAATATCGTACAGATAGTACACCGATAATATTTTGCTTACCTTATGTGAGTCAAATGCATCTGTTTGCTGGGAAATAGACCAAAATCTATTGATTTGTACTTGGTGATCCTCTACAGAAATTCAGATTGGGATCCAAACAATTTGTCAAAAATACATCTTCGTGATGTAATAACGTCGTCCTTAGATGACCCTCTGAGGGTCTTTGCTTTTCTCGCCAGCTGTGGAGCTTAAGTTGATCTAAAACTGCAAATAAGAATTGGACTGACCCTCCCTCCGCCCAAAAGCTTTACAAATCAAAGGACAAAGAAACAGCAACTATCTCCGCCACTTCGACCTTTTTTTAAACCCTTTAAGCATGCAAACTACTGTTGATTATAATGTGTTTTTTTCACATAAATTTATCCTTAAAGATTATTTGGATTGTATAATGGAGTATAAGGGCCAGGCTAGAAATTTTTCTTTCTTCTATTTCAAGAATAAAGTTGTAAAATTACAAGAATAAAGTCGTAATATTAAAAGAATAAAGTCCTAAAATTACAAGAAATACCATCTTCCCTAAAATGAGGAATGTGGAGCATTATGTGAATTTATACATTGGCTCTGGTTTCACAAATAAGGAAATCTTTTAGCACCAGCATCTAATTGGGCAGTAGGTCTAAGTGGTTACTGATTGGTTGAGCTGGTCGGCCGTCATCTGCTGGTCCACGCTCCAAGCTTTCTTTCTGAAACCAGTTGTGGTATGATGACTTCATTCTCATAATATTACAACTTTATTCTCATAACGTTACGACTTTGTTCTCAACTTTGTAGGATTATTGGTAAAAAAAATAAACAAAAGTAAATCTAACATATGATTAAACAGCTTGTCAACGTTTCTTCAGCATCCTTTTTCTCATTCTGTTGGATATTTTCAGCACCTCACATGACTGGGGAACAATTTGGCCCACACGTCTTTCCAGGGATATTTTAGTTGCTTCTGTGCAGCTCATTTAACGTACCTTCAGTGAGGGGTGAACATACATTTATATATACATGTATTTTAAATCAGTACTATCATCTAATGAAAGATCACAATAATGGTATTTTGAAGTGATACCAATATTGTCTAATGAAATATTGAGATTTTTGACAAAATTATTTTTTTGCACCCCAAGTTTAAGGTAGAAAGAGAGTTTTAAAGTTATTGATTTTGATCCCTTTTGTGAGACATTTTGCTGCCCAGAAAAACAATAGTTGTCTGACGGGCGGGCTGACGGTGGATGCAACCATAGGGTCCTGCAACCACAGGGTTGTGGGTTCAAGTCCAGGTTCTGGCTATCACCTACTGATGGTGGTCAGTGTGTAAATGAGTGAATAACTGAAAGTGCTTTAGTCGGGTTTTCTCACTTGAAAAAGCACTGCATAAGTACAGGAAATGTATCATTAAGCTCTTTTAAAAGTGATTTTGGAAATAGGTCCTGCATGCTCATTACATTTCTTTCTCTGAATTTGTCTTCTGTATTTATTTTTTGGGACTGTACATGTTTTGCTCAGGTGTTAGCATATAAGTAATTTTAAGAACTATAACTCATTTTTAAAATGTTTTAGGATCTTTCATTTATTCTGTTAGATAAATATTTCTTATATACTTCATTAAAGATTTCACACATTTCTACCTTGCCTAACTGTTCTGTTTATAATCCGGTGTAGACCAAGTTCCAGCCAACAGGACGATTATTCCAGAATAGCTTAATATACAGATGATTAATGGATCAACTCAATCAAAGCAAGGTACTCAGATCTTGTGGCTACAGAATAAGTCCAAATCATGAAACCTCCATCACTATGCTCTGCTGCTGGTTTGAAGAGGTAAACCTCATATGCTGTTTTAAGTTTTCTCTAAATATGGAGCTTTAAACTACAATCTGTTCTCATTTGTCCCACATGCATTACTCCAGAAAGTCATGTCTTTTATTTAGATGTAACTATTTAAACATTACTTTTTCTACTATAGTCTTTAGGGAGAAAATTACTCTCTCCTTAAACCAATCAACACAGCCACATTTGTTGTTCTCCTTTTTTTTTCCTGGCCATCCTGTCAGAACCTAAGGCAAGTGAGGTTTAATCGAGCTTTTGGTCTGTTTTGTTTTTCTAATTCCTCTGAAAACTGCGCTCTGACTTCTGTAAGGATTTCTTGGGATCTCTAACTACACAGAATGATTACTGCCATTCTTGTTTTCCCAAACAGTCATTGCAGTTTGTTTTTCTTCATTGTGTTTAGAGACTCCTGCATACAGATCATCAGCCCTTTTTATAAATCTGTCCCAAATTTATGGTTAACAAAAATTTCCTCTCTGATTATTGCTTATATTTCCATATTTGGCACCATTTCCGGACAAAAACATGTTTCAGAGTTGCAACTTTATGTAGTGGTGAGCACACTGTTTGTCTGTGTGTGGACTCTATAGGGTAAGTAACCAGGCATATTGATCAGGAACTTTGTTTGGACCTCCACCTGGATAACAGAGCATCTCACCCTATCCTACAGAGGAAGCTAATTTAAATCCCCAGTATCCTGGATCATGTCCTTTATTTTTAACTTTTGTAATTTTTAACTCGTGTCTCTCTTCATCCCCAGGGACCGATGCACATCTTAAACCACATCCACCCTATCAGTGCTCATAAACACTTTACAAAGAAGTCAGAAGTACTCTAGTTTCATTGGACTGATCTGCAATCTGGAGAGGAAAAATCTACTTCTCCAGTTGGGAACCATGATTACAGGAAATGATTCATCAATAGAGGTTAAACAAATAGGGTGAGCAGCAGGTTGCTGTCATTTCCTAATGATTCCTGACGAAGAATTAAGGATGTACTTATGTTTTCCTAGTAGAATATTTCTTCAAGACTTTTTTCCGGCTCTAACCTTTCTTGATATGAATCATTAAAAACAAAAGCAGACATGTTGTTTTGCTGTCTGCTGCTATTTTTAATACATGGAACCAGTGTTGGTAAAGATACATAAACCAAGTTGCTAGCTAAAGTTACTACTTTAGATTAGATTCAACTTTATTGTCATTACACAGATACAGGTACAAGGCAACGAAATGCAGTTTAGGTCTAACCAGAAGTGCAAAAGCAGAAAGTGCAGGATAAATAATGGTTCCATAAATACAGGACATGGGTTTCTACTGAATGAGTATAGAAATGAATACCATTATGAATAATAAATATAATATATAGATCACTAGTGTTATGAACTAAATTTACAGCTGGATATTTGCTGAATATAATATACGGGTGGATATTACTATAAAAAGGGTTTTTACAGTTATGTACAATAGCATATATACAGATTGGTTTTACTATAAAATGAATAAATTTTCTGCAGAAAACTATTTCTGCAGAAAAGCAATTTAACTCAGTAATTGCACAATTAAAGTAACTAGTTACTAGTCAAAGTAATTATGCAGATCCTTTTCGCAATCTAAAATGTAGAAGAATTTAGATAACTTTTCTGTTCCTGAAATTTTAAATACAAGTGGGAAAAATTATTAATTAAATCTGAAAACACTGTAAAGTAATCTGCACAATTTTGGTGTGTGTAAATTTGATAAGTGAGTTGCAATAAAATTATATAGTTGTTTCTCTATAATAACATAACAATAAAGCAAATTACATATTTTATATTTTTGCAAGTTATAACCTTAAACTGACAATAAAAAAGCAGCATGAAGCTGAAGCAGACTTTGAAGCTGAAAAAAAAAATCCTTTTTCAATTTAAAAAAAAAGTACACTTTGCAATTGAGCTAAACAGTGGTTGCATTATTACAAAACAAAAACGATAGCAAGACATTAACTTTGAGTGAAAAACATTAAACTGTGCAAAGAAAGAACAGTAATATGTGGGCAGCCATCTGTCGATCAGTGATGAGATGATTTGAGGAGCTTGTTATTGGATTATAGATACTTCTATGAAATATAAATAAAGTCTTTGTTCTTGCACTAATGAGCAAATCATTCTCAGTGAATCACTGGTTCTGTGCTCTCATCTCGCCTTAGTCCCGCCTTACAGCTCCTCAGCCAATTAGCGCAACGTATGCCTCTACCTCAGCTCCGCTCAGCCAATCAGCATCACATATCTCAGCTCACTGCTCATGCCTGCAGTGAAAATCTCTCCCAGCAGCAGAGATGGTATGTTGATAAAAAAGTCGCTTTTATTGACTAAGCCGTAGTAACATTGCATTAAAACGCAATTAACATAAAGGCGTTACCAAAATATGAAAAGTAAATTAAAAATAATGCCATTGGTACCAACTCTTCCTAGAAAACTAATTTTTGTCAATCATAAGCTGGATGTACCTTATTTTTTTATTTTATCATATCACTTTTTAGCTGCTACTATAATCATTTATATAAGTAACATAATTCCCTTTTCTTAAAAAAATACCTGCTCAGCAGAGTTGTCTGCTATGTTGCATAATGTGAGATAACAAGTCACTGAGGACAAATAATGATACTGTGTACCTGGGTGTAATTTAAGGAAGCCTTACAGGTATTAAAAACTGAGTACGGCCCAGCCCTCTTGTGCCACATCCTTTCTTTTACAACCTTCAGCCCTCTTTTAAAGCACAAGCTGTCATTTTACGTTTCTGTCTGAAGATGGATTAAACGTGCGGTAATTGGACTGGAGACTATGGTGTTTGGAGAGGACCAGGTTGGCTGCCGTCGGACTAATCACCCCTTGGCTCCAGCCCTATGCCTAATAAACAGACATTAAGATGGTCCTCACCCCCCCTCAATAAGACAAATAGTCATAGTCCTTAATTAAAACAATATGTTGTAACATCAGTCACTGCTTTAATCTCATATAATACTTCTTGGATTTTGTAAAATTACATTTTTTTTTTTCTGAATTAAGGCATCACCATCAAAGCTGGAAGCTGTTTATTAGGAGAAATGCATGCATTCCTGAGGATTGCTAGGGCAAACACGAGCAGGAGATGAATTTGTTGGAAATATGAGGAGAAGTTTGGGAATGTACAGCTGGAATTTTTCTGCCACTGACAAGAAAAATGTGCTGTTATCTAAATACGAAGACAGGCGGGGGCCAGACACATGCTGGGCTGCCTCAGATCTGTCCGACCGGCCAAGCTGCAGTTTTAGATCAGTTACAATTGATTTTAAGGGCTGTGGCGTAGAGGAGGACCTGAGGACACCTCTTCCATCAAGACTGAAACTGAAAGACAGATCTTTGAAAGCTGGTGATACCTGAACCTCAAACAAGAGCTGATAATCTGCCCTCTTCCTGTCGTGTTTTAAAACACCTCCTTTTCTATCTCTGAGGGACATTTAGATGCATCATCCTCATCTCATATCTGCTCCCTTATTTTTACCCTCACACATAAAAGCACAGCCCTGGATACTGCACAGGAAGTGGGTAAACACGGTGTACACTCTGAATACCCAGCCCCCCATGCTGGTGAGATGATAAAGGAAGGGAGAGACGGAGAGGTTTCCATATGGGAAACCTGAGGTTTTGTGCTGGTAAAGCACTCCTGCTGCGGGAGCAACAATCTACAAGGGATTTACTGCAGGATATACATGGCTTTGAAAAATCTTTTCTAGTCTCTGAGATCCCGTATTTACCTCCATACACCCATGCCAAAGGGATGACATAATTTCCAAGGAAGTTCTCTGTGATGCATGTAACAAACATTAGGTTATGTCTGCAAAAAACATATAACAAAACAAAACCAAAAATTAAAAAAATTAAAATTCAACTATTACAGCAAAAGAACATAACATTTTGCAAACAGTAGATTAGCTTTACTCCAATTGCTAAAAATCCCCCTTTGGGACTAAAATGAACAGAAGTAGTCCTCATTACCTTTGGTGGTTGTGTGCTTTTTCATATTAGTGTGAATCCATGGTACAAGTTCAAACTGGAGGAATTTTACCTGACAACAATCTCATCATAGTATCCGTGCCTTTACAACAACTAATCATCATTCAAAACAGTTTTTTTTATAGTTCCAGACTGAAGGATATCCTCGCTTTCCCGCTGAACTGCTAATCTAGATTACATTCAGCCCCAACGTCTTCTGCAGGGGTCTGACTTTAAAGTGAAACAATTAATCGGATTAATCATGATTAATTGATTATTGATATAATTGTCAGAGATGGGAAGTAACGAAGTACAAATACTTCGTTACTGTACTCAAGTAGATTTTTCTGATATTTTTACTTTACTTTACTACTTATTTTTATGGCAACTTTTTACTTCTACTCCTTACATTTTTACACAAATATCTGTACTTTCTACTCCTTACATTTAAAAAAATTGGCTCGTTACTTTAGTTTTGAATCATTTCAATGGAGTTACTGTTATTATTTTTCACGTCATCAATACCAAATTCAATCTAATTGGATGGGAATCTACGTTGCATTTGACGCACCACTACAAGATGAATCGACAGATTCGGCGGTATTCATTTGCGGCAAATCATTGCAGCTTGGTGGCGGTGGCGTTAGCATAGTAGTATGGATAACGAGATGATTGAAAATGAACACAACGGAGATCTAGTCCTATTGGCAGACATCCATTTAAAATGTAGGCAACGGCATGAAAAAAGTGGTTTCTACTTTTACTTTTATACTTTAAGAAAATTTACAAGCCTGTACTTTGTTACTTTTACTTGAGTAAAGAAGTTTAATCAGTACTTCCACTTTTACCAGAGTATTTTTAACACAAGTATCTGTACTTTTACACGTTATTGGAGTGTAGAAACACTACAACATGCTTTTAGCTGACCCACTTAGAGTGGTATTTAGACCAATATTGAAAAGAAATATAGATAGTTAAGATAAAAAACAAACTTTTTACCCAGAACCTCTCAAGTCAGAAGGTTTTAGTTTCAGCAGGTTATATTTCATAAAAAGTCTTAGAACGGTTGTCTATCCAATTATTCATGAATTAATTTAAATAAACAAATTAATTAATGAAATTTCTAAGTCCAAATTTGCCAAAGGTTCACATGTATTAGAAATACTGATAGAAGCCATTTTATTTAAAACACTCAAATTGTACTCAAATACCATGAAGCCCTCAGTCCTCAATACCATAAATCCAACTCTTGGCAAAACTGTTATTAGCCTGAACATGCTTTGCTAACTTTACCAAGTGCAACTAGGAAGACAACTACAGTTTTAAGAGGCATGATTTCCTGAAAAGTAGCCAATAACAATTTACTTTCTCAGGTTGGTTCCACCATCAAAGTGACAAAGGTTGACATGAGAGAACAGAAACAGAGTAGGAGAGAATCTACAGGTGTATAAATAGAAAGCCACGAGAGCAGAAAAGGCGCATGCACTCCTGGTTTTGATATATAGTATTGAATCTGCATGCATAAACAATGAAATTGCTCTCTCTGTCTATATCTTTTTCTGTCCCCTCTCCCTTTCTCAGACCTCTGACCTTTCCATCTGCGAGTCCACTGTATACAATTTCAATCCCTAAATGCTTCATACATACATAGGCTGGACAGTGGCGCAGTGGGTAGAACTGCTGCCTTGCAGCAAGAAGGTTAGAGCAGTGCGCTTGTGCTCTGAGAAGGTTGCAACTATCCGGCTTGATCCCCACAGCCTCCACTCCGGGTCCCTGAGCAAGACCCTTAACCCCAGACTGCTCCCCGGGTGCAGCACAGTGCTCCCCAAGGGGGAGAGTTAATTTCTCCATTGTGAGATCTATAAAGATCTATAAAGTTCAATTATTATTTCTTTTTTCTTTTTTTTTTCCGATTCACAGCCTAGGGTCTTTCTGTATAGAGTTTGCATGCTCTCCATGTGCATGTGTGGGTTGTCTCTGGGTACTCCAGCTTCCCCCCACAGCCCAAAAACATGACTGTTAGGTTAATCTCTTTAGGTGTGAGTATGTGCATGACTTGTTGTTTGTCTTGTTTGTCTTGTCTCTGTGTTGCCCTGCGATGGTCTGGCGATGTGTCCAGGGTGTAACCCGCCTCTCGCCCGACAGCTGGACAGATAAGATAGGAACCAGCACCCCTCACAACCCCAGCAGGAATAAGCGTGACAGAAAATGGATGGATGGATGGATGGATGGATGGATGGATGGATGGATGGATGGATGGATGGATGGATGGATGGATGGATGGATGGATGGCTTAAAACATACTTACCAAGCAGAACCTTACAGCAACAATCATAATGGTCTACTTCTGAAAGCACATCTGATGGTATACAACCTAGCTGCAGGAAATCAATCTTGGCAAAAGAGGAAAAGAATACATGCAAACAAACAAGCTCTTTTAAAAGTGCATGTGGAGAGCATGTTAAGGGTGTGTGTACTGTTTGTGTGCAGATTTGGCACACATCTGACTTCATACTAACTGCTTTTTTTTTCTTTTATGCTCAAGTTTTCAGCGGATAATACTGTCATGGTTTTAGAAGTGGGTAATAAAGACTGGTAGTTGACAACTAAAGACAACAGTAATTACATTTGTGTTGGCACACTATATCAAGCTTAATCATAGAATGACTTCATCATAAGCATTAAATACATGCTTGTGCTGCTGAGCAATGCTAATAATATTTAGACATATGTTTATGTGGAGCTATAAAGTAAAAATCACATGCAGGTGAGGCTATGCAAGGCCTTGTAAATCAATTTTTTTTTTTACTTTTAACCTTGTAGAAATGTTGACAGTAAGAGTTTGGTTGTCCATTCCACGTGTTTTGTTGATCAGGAGAGGCTACATTGCTTAAGATAATTTTTAGGGTTGCTGTTGATCTTTGCATTGCCTTTGCTTCTTAAGGGTCTTGTCTGGTATAGGCAAAGGTAACAACTTTGTCCAGGTTGGACTCTGCTGCTTGCACTAGATCTTGTTTATTGTTTATTGTTAGGAGCTAAGTTAGAGGAGGTTATATTTGCTTTTGTAGGGAATGTTATTATAATGGTTTCTCTATCTACTATGACAGAGGAGCAGTTTGGAGAAGAGAAGGTTACCAAACTGTTGTTGGAAGTCACCACAAAACCATCATCTTAGGCATTGGGTAAGGGACATTTTCTAGCCATACATCCAAAGCCATTTACACCATAGATGCCTTCACCAAATTGCACTCACATTAATCAACTGACTGGAAGGCACCTTGGTGTTTAATGCCTTGCCAGGGGATGGAGGCCCACCAACATGGGTGGAAGTTGGAGTTGAACCTGAAATCTTCCAATTTCAAGACAACTTCTTGACCTACTCTACCATACTACTCTGATGGACACGTTTTTGGTGTCTGTCTGATGATGGCAGGAGTAGCGTCAGCTCCAGCTCGTAACCTGAAGCCATGAATGGTGTTAATGAGCGCCAGGGGCCTGAAGGAGTCAAATAAACAATGTGAGTGAATAAACAGACTTCATATGCCCTGGAAGCACAGACGGCATGTATCAGATAACATAGGGATGACTGTGCACCAGTCACTCACACTAACCATGTCTTCAAACACTGCTTCTTTCATCACGCAAAACACATGTGTTTACAAGCGGGACTCTTTTAGCACAAGTCTCCAAAACCTAGACTGTCTTTAGCTTGAGCATACAATCTGGATTGATCCGACATGAGGGAAATGAACTGCTTTAAAGAGTATCTTGAGAAAAGGGGCTGTGTGTTTTGTTCTTTTTCAAAGAGATACACACAGGATTCATCTGTCATCAGAGAAAACACCACTAACAAGGGTCAAAAAGTGATACTTCAGTTCATATGAAGTGAGATTCCTGGTGAATATGCTTAGCTATCCAGGATATTGTAAGTTCAAAAGAGGATTAAAAATATACGAAACCGAAATCAGCTTTTGTCGCTAAAAGCATTTGAAAGGCAGGTGTTTCCTGCTTCTTCCAACTCAAAGGAAGCGCCTTGATAGAACTGTTAGATTAGTGATGAGGTGATTTCTAGAGGATCTAATACTCATCTTTTAGTACTTTCTATTTTACCACATAATGAGGAACCAATGGCTGTAGTGCAAATTTACCCTTAATCAGTAAAACACAGAATTAAGTGGAGAAAAGTGTGAGCTAACCTGTCAGTAAAGTGCCCTCCCCCACCTGTCTGACATCACCATTGTTTTTTGTGTCCAGACCATCATGGCTGCCGCTGTTTGTAAGCTAGGAAACAGACACTACATTTTCAGTACTTCCGATTTCAGCTAATGCGTAAGGACACTTAAGCCAAAGCGGTAATGTGCCAACATTCACCATTATAAGGGCTTTTTAAATTGTGCTGGCAGTAAGGAAGGAGGTGGGAAAAGCAAACAGGATGCTTCCTATCAATATTTTAGTTGGCACAGGGACCTCTTGACGTTACTACCCACTGCTAGGAGCTATATGGTTTCCCACAATCCTTTGCATGACAAGTTGCATAGGTCGGACCACATCACAAAAAAACAAAAACACATTAATTCTTTGTCCCATCAACACTGCACCTCTGAGAGCGATCTGTGCCGAGTTCGGACCGAGCTAGGATCAGTTTACTGTGCCGAGCTTGGTTCCTTACGACCATTTTCAAATAACACTAGCACGGTTCCTTGCCTCCTATCGGTCCACGATACTACAGCTCTCAAGATGGGAATTACGCAAACAAAAATGGCGGCCATAATATTGAGGAAGATATGTGCCTGGACAGCATCCTTGCACAATGTTCTTTTGATGCAATTTATTGTTAAAAGGCTGAGAAGAAGTTGATGTTGTGAACAGATGAAGAGATCTGTGAATCCCTTGGCAAAAAGTAGTATACTTGAAGTAAATTCTATTAAGAATACTTAAGTATAAGTATAAGTTTGGAAAGTATACCCGAACAATGTACTTCCTTAAACTAAATTGGGACATTTTTAAGTTTACTAAAGTCTACTTAAAGTAGACTTTAGTAAACAATAAAGTAAACAATAGTATAGTCAAGTACACTTGACTTGACTTGTTAAGTGTATGAAATATAGTTTAGAATAAGTAAACTCTAAGTGCACTGCCTGATTGTAAGTATTAAATTGGTGCACTTTTAGTATACTTCAATAAACTACTTTTTGCTAAGGGATTGCAAAGCCATACATGCTGAAAAATGAGTCCACTGACTATAAGTAGGAGATGAAGCGGTCTGCTCATGCGCTCTGTTATCAGAGAGCAGATGAACCCTTCTCAGCACTACTGTTGAACGAGTGGTTCGGTTTTGTCCTGCACAGTCCAGTTCAGTTACAATCCATTTACTTTCAACAGTTACCAAGGTTACTGTGCTCGGACCATTTCAAAAGTGTAGTGTAAATAGGGGTTTTGTGTGCTCTAAATAAAACATGCTAATGTACACCTCTTCATGTGTTTTGGGTTTTATAAATGAGAGCTTTAATCATAAGTAACATTTGTGTAACTTGTTTTTTATGGTTATTAATTCATTTATTTTGCAGTAATTTAACAAACATCATCCATATTAAGTAACGCACATGTAATGATGTCTGTAGGGGCTGAAATTAGTCTTCAGTTACTTCCCTACTCTGGTCAGAGTTCTTACTGTTGACCCCGCGAAAGGTGAAGGAATAGGAGCTAGGAAGGGACTAGGAGCTACAATTTGCTAAAATCAGAATGACACTACATCTTACTAAATCAATTATTTGCATTAATTTGTCTCTCTGTAGCTTACCAGTTGAGTACAAACCTGTGCATAAATGGTGCTTAGGCACTACTAATAATGGTAGGGTGCTTCCCTCTTTTTTTAATGTTTGTTAGCCTGGTGTTAGTTTAACCTCTGTGTTGTTTTGATAGGCAATCCAATTCACCTTCTTTTATAGGAGCTACATTTTCTGATTGGAGTGGTTAAGTGAAATGTTTGCATTTTTGATGTAGAAGTGTAATACATCTACATTTCTTTTTTTTATTATTTAGCCCTAAATATGGATGCTGTTGTTGGTCCTTTGCTGCTTTCCAGTCTCTTCTGTAGGTCTTTGTTTGTTACCATCATGTTGTTCATCGACTGGGTTAGGCGATTTAGTGTAGCTTA
The DNA here is from genome assembly GCF_000732505.1 of Cyprinodon variegatus. NCBI lineage: Eukaryota > Metazoa > Chordata > Actinopteri > Cyprinodontiformes > Cyprinodontidae > Cyprinodon > Cyprinodon variegatus. Next base: position 204,834 of record NW_015150947.1, read on the forward strand.
AGCTGGGCATAGACTGTACGATTTTTTAAAACATTGGACTCTGCAACAGCTCACACTGTACGACAAAAAAGTCACCTGTGCACGAAAAGTGCACAGGTGACGATGTTTGTTCTCACTCTGTGCAGCCCGACGTTCTGATGTGATCTATCTGCTCACGCTGTATGTCTAAAAACCACGTCGGACTCAGCTTCGCAGTGAGATGGCGTTACACGGACTCGTCTATCCGGAAGCCAAACAAGTAGAAGAGGAAAAAGTGTTGATGCCTCCTGTTAAATATGAAGCTCATTAGAGTGAAACATGTTGCCTTGACAATTTGTGCAATTTGGTGTGGTGAAAGCCCTAAAAAGCAAAGGCTACGACTTATTTGGAAGAAGACATGGCTGAGCAGACGTGGCTACTATGGCCTGTTAGTTTTACAGAAAGAACTCAATTTCACTCGTACCCCCGCCATGCTTCTGGGTTTTCGTCTGACGGGAAGAAGAAGAAGAAGAAGAGGAATCTTTGTTTGCGCATGACAACTGAGCGATTTGCGCACAACCACCTTACAGCGGCCAACTGAATTTCAAAGATGTTTGATTTTCTCCCGACCTTACGATTCCTGATCAGGAGGTGGTCGTGAGAGGCTGATCACCCCTCCTTACCCCCTGTACTCTACAGACACACGATCAGGTTGAAACTCAGTCCGATTGAAAAATTCTTGCACGACTGGAGAATCGGCCCGAAAAAGCCAAAAAATCGTACAGTGTATGCCCGACTTTAGACTGAAACACTTTTATTTCTGTGATTTGTTTCAGGTTAATCTTCGTTTATGTAAATAAATTTTTTAGTTGTAATTTTCCCTTTAAGAGTGAGAGTGATTATGGTTCTAATTCAACGTTAATATTTGTCATATTCTATAATGTGATCTAATATATCAAATAATATTGACCAGTTGGATGAAACTGCTTCTAGCTTCCACATAACAAACCTGTGTGCCTTAAAGGCAACTTTAAAGTGGGGTTGATGCAAAAACGCATATCTATAATAAGATAGTAGCTCTAAATTTGAATTGCACATTCTTAAGTCAGACTCAAACAGCCACATAAGGATCTCTGGTTGTTTGGAGAGGTGGGAACACTGATGCCTGCTGGCATCAGAACAACAATGCTGTTGAGAACAGTGCAGAAATGTCAGCATCTAACAAGGATTAATGTCTTTTGAAAGGAAAAAATGCAGCCCTTTGCCATGAGGTTGAACATAATGCAGATGAATACCTCAGTGCAACCAGAACCCATTTGGTCTGGTACGGTGTTGTACCATAGCTTCAATGTCATTAAGTTTTTTTTGTATACTTTAATGAGACATTAATGAAAGCTCCAAAATGAGCAGTCTGTTTATAACATACATAGGTAATTTAGAAACCATTATACACTAAACCCTACAGTACTTTTGAGGCTTTCACTGTTTTAGAAATAAAATTTGTTCAATTCTAATTTTAATACAGTGCAATACAAACTTTGTGCTTGCTTTCATACCTTTTCACAGTCAACCTATGTTGCTAGAGGATAGGGAGACAGGGGAGTCCTTAACGTACAATTGCTGCACAGATTTTTTCAATGATATTATCTTAATTTGCACCGAATAAGTCAGATGTGATCACTAAAATGCTTCCTGCAGCAGCCATTTGTCATACCTCTGGCATTTCTTTTTACTATCATTAACTTGATATGTTTAGGTGTAAATAAATAAATAAAAATACAGACAACAGGTGCTATAGAACTGCGTCTGTCTTATAAACTCTCTCTTGGGCACCCCAGAGGCACTGAGCTGCCAGTAAAATCACATCAAAAGGTGTAACTGGATCTATTTTTATCATGGGTGAGCAAATCTATTTCAGAAACATGCCCAACAACGATTCACCAAAGGAACATAATTCTCACAATGCAATTCCTCAGGACCTTTAGGAAATAAGAAAATCCTGCTCTTTTGCTTTTACAGAAATACATGAACACAGATTGAGCTAGCATTCTGTTTTATTTATTCGTATCAATGTAAGGTGCTTTAAATTAAGGCCAGGCTAGAGATTTATTTTTTATTTATTTCGAGAATGAAGTTGTGACATTACGAAAATGAAGTCGCAACGAGAATAGTCATAAAAATACAAGAATAAAGTCGTAACATTACAAGAATAAATTTAAAAAATTAGGAAAATAAAGTCGTAAAATGAAAAGAATAAAGTCGCAACGAGAATAGTCATAAAATTACTAGAATAAAGTAGTAACATTACAAGAATAAATTAACAAAATTACGAGAATAAAGTCATAAAGTTACGAGAATAAAGTCATAACATTACAAGAATAAATAAAAAAAATTAGGAGAATAAAGTCGTAAAATGAAAAGAATAAAGTCGTAACGAGAATAGTCATAAAATTACTAGAATAAAGTAGTAACATTACAAGAATAAATTTAAAAAAATTACGAGAATAAAGTCATAAAGTTATGAGAATAAAGTCATAACATTACAAGAATAAATTTTAAAAATTAGGAGAATAAAGTCGTAAAATGAAAAGAATAAAGTCGCAATGAGAATAGTCATAAAATTACAAGAATAAAGTCGTAACATTATGAGAAAAAAGTTGAAAAATTATGAGAATAAAGTTATAAAATTACGAGAATAAAGTTGTATTTTATGACAACTCTGAGTTTAGACCGCCCACAAGCTCCTGATCGGTTCTCTGCCTTTTCCTGTGTCATTGGCTGTCTCTGCTGTCACTCTGACAAGCTAAAGATTCAAACATCTGATGCTCTGCTGAATTCAGTCTGTGATATGATGGTCATGGTGCTGAAGTCCTGAGCGCTACTGTAATCAGAACTGTTTATTTCTACACTTTCTGGTACTCTTTGGATTTTTGAGATATCTTTAACAGTCAAGGAGCTACTTTATTTCTTTTATATCTTTTATCTCTATGTATTTCTTTTTTAATGCTTTTTTAAATGCTTTTTTGTAGCACTTTGAGGCCTTTTTGGTTTAAAGTGCATTATAAATTAAATGAATTATTATTATTATTATTATTACGTTAAGAAGCACGCAACTCTGTCAAAGGCGACAGATGATTATAAGAGGGAATCTGCTTCTTTAAGTTGGACATTAGTTCTTTTGATTGGGTTATGTAATCCAGAAGGGTTATAATATCAGATGTATTTATTTACACATATCTTTGAATTGGTGTCAGCTGACAAAAAAGACCATAAGTTAAATTTCGAGAAATGTGTAACAACCTTCTTGCACCACCTTCACTGGTTTCATAAAGCAGTATTTCCATTTCAAGGTATCCTCATCGTTATAAGTGTATAAGGTTAGAGCAGTGCGCTTGTGCTCTGAGAAGGTTGCAAGTACCCGGTTGGATCCCCACAGCCTGCACACTGGGTCCCTGAGCAAGACCCTTAACCCCACGCCGCTCCCCGGGCGCCCCCTCAATGGCAGCCCACTGCTCTCCAAGAGGATGGGTCAAAACGCAGAGAGTGAATTTCCTCATTGTGGAACAATCAAGGGATTTTACATTTTTCACATTTAGAAAAAGCTCTCAATAACCCTGTAAAGTATATCAGTTTTATCGAAAGTGCTAATAAATAAAATAAAGTGTATTATTGTTATATATTATTATCAAAAAGGGGAAAATATTAAATCTATGAATGTGACTTTATACATCAAAACTATGTATTTTATATACAAATGTGTCATAAAAGTGGATTTTTGCACCACAAATTAGTCAAAAAAACAAAAAAAACAATCAATTTCGAAAAAGGGACACTAAAACTAACTTGATATACAAGAAAACAACTTTTACTGCTATATGTGATATGAGTTTTAGTAAAAAATGCTTGTATCTTTTCTTTTTTCATCTTGTTACAGGTGATGAAGCAGACTGAAAATGTTTTGTCATTGTCTCCTTTCTATCTCTTCTTTCTTTCATCTTTTCTCTTTTTTTCTTTTTTCCTTTTCTTCTTCTGTTTTTCTGCTCTATTTACATTGCAGTGTCCATATAAACTGTAAAATTCCCTGCATAATTATAATAAAGCAATTTATATGCATGAAACAAGTGGAGCTATATGGCAATTGCCATACTGCTACACTTGTGAAAATCTGTTGGCATCAAGACAATTATTCTTATTGCCAGATTGCCAGACAGGACACTGTTAAAAAAAAAAAATGCTTGTATCCCCCGAACCTCTAAAATCAAAATTTCGTCCTTGCTCAACTGTGCACTACATAGGTAGCGCCCAGTCCCTGTTGACTTGGTACACTGTGCAAAAACCAAACGAAAGCTGAAAACCTTTTTAGTTGCAGATGCTACACAGGAAAATCGATCTAGAAATAAGCAAATATTTCATAAACTAATTCTATTAACCCTTAATTTGAGTAGGTAAATGAGATAATTTGCAAATGTAATGAGGATTTTTACTCTTAAAATAAGATATTTTGATTAAATGCACTTGAAATTAGACAATGCAATTGTGTTTTCTTATTTTAAATGTAAATTTACTAGTTCCATGGCAAAATGTCTCTTTACGAGGCTCAGCGTCTAATTATGCAGCAGGGTCCTATTGATGGGTAAATGGTCAACTCTTCATTTATATTTTCCTTCTAAAATCAAGAAGAAATTCATTTATTTTAAGAAAAAATGACTTATCTAGATTTGGATTTTTTCCTGTGTAGAGGAGCTTTGAAAGCTTGGCGTCCTGGGTGTTAAACCATAGCATAAAGAGTGATGATATGTCAACCACTGACTCACAGTTTAAGCAAAGCAATTGCAACGTGAGAACGTAACCACAAATCAGTTTTATCATACTGCTACCAGGGTTTTCTCATTTTCAGCTTCAATGTGCCCATTTTCCAGCTGCTTTTATCACAATAATAAGCTTTACAAATGATGCTGAAAATCTATTAAAACGTCCACCGCTTTGGAAAGAAAACCACACAATGATTAGTTCATAGGAATTATTAGCCGTATAAAAACATCACTGGATGATGAGATGCAGCAGATTTTTACTCCACTGGAAAATTTTCTGAAAATCTTGAACAAACATTCACAATAAAAATATATGAGATATGAACTCTCAACTTGCCATAAAAGCTTCAAGGCATCTTGATTTGGCATTGAGGTGGTCCTTTACATGCATATTGCTCCCCCCCTCTAAAGCCTATCCCTTCAAAACCACCAAAGATTGTTGCAGTGGCACCGATATAAGCAGCCGTTCAATTTGTGGTTTGGCAGTGCTGCTTGAGGTTGGTTTTCCACACTCCGCAGAGGAGAGTGTGGCTTTTCCAATAATTCCTCCATCGAGCCGGCTGCGTCTGCTGTCAGCACTTAGCAGGTATTAGAGGACATCACCGCAACAGCACATTATATCACAGAAAAAAGGTGAATATGATAACTGAACGCAGATTTGTTTAATCTGAAAAACAGAACCGAGCAAAGATTGAGAAAAGCCAGTCGCTGCTCAGAGACACACAGCGAGGTCTTTTTTAGACCATCAGAACTTTCATTTTTAAACCCTAACAATTAGATTTAATGTTATAAAGCCACGGAAAACGGCTTTATTAAAGAGCCAGTCCAGATTGTGGGCTTAAAGCAAAATGAAAACCTGATCAGAACTGATGGTACTTTGTTGAAACAGCAGGAACTGACAACTTTCTGAGCTGGTGTTAGTGTATCCCTCAGAGGCCCCTATAAGGCTCCCATAATCCCAGCAAGCGTCTGGACCACTTTAATGGCACTAAGACCCAGACAGAAAATTACCCACAGTGTTAACTTTTTCTCACATTTCTGCTGCATTAATGATTTACTGTTGATGTAAGCAGCTCCTGACAGCGGCGTCAGGTTTGAAAAGGCAATTAGGGATTTACAAGGGGTCAAAATTTCCACTAACGATCCACACATGACACTCTTGATTTCATTTTTAATCTGTCATTTTGGACTTTGATCCTAAACTTCGCCTCCAAATCATAACTTCAAATTCGGGGACTCAAATAAAGTGTTTGAGACTTTGGATTGAATTTAGTCAATTTTAAAGTCTAATCCTCTCAGTTTGATCAAACCAGAGTGAAAAATCCTCCGTTTAAAGAATCCTAAAATATGGTTGATGATGACTTCATCTTAGTGTCTTTTTTTTTTATCTCAACGAACAAAAATGGATAGTTTTAATGTTCTTTTTAAATTAAAACTACTCAAACCACTGGATTAGTGGATTATTCTGCGCTTATCAAATATTTTTCTTAATTTGCTGTGACCTTAAAAAGCCTATGAGATTAATCAAATATTTATAACTGAAGTTTTTAAAGCAATAAAGGCACCTCAAAAGGCTAGAATAAAATTTACAGTAGCTATACCATTTAAAATGTGAACTGAACTAATCAGAGAATTATATTTGCAGTGAAATAAAACCATTAATTTATGTGTAGAAGATAACTCTATTTTAAAGCTTTTAAGGATTTGAAGCCAATTCCAAAAACTGTGACTTGGAAAATTCACCTTTTTCTCCCATTTATTTCACAATAAAGACA
>NW_015150947.1:211388-219439 GCF_000732505.1 Cyprinodon variegatus
ATATTTAAAAAAAAAAAAAAAAAAAAAAAAAAAGGGGGGGGGGGGGTTCAATGCTTTTCAGAACATTAATGTGGGAGTTAAACCTTGTAAAAGTTCTTAAGAGGACTAGTTCAGCATTAAGGTGAAAGCTCTCCCACATAGACTGGTCTAAATTATCACACATTAAAGAGTAATTCCCTCCAACACACCCTGTGGTTAGGAAAATGTTTTACTTCTAAAGAGAACGCTTTTTAGGACTTCAAGACAACTTTAAATGGGGTCTGGTTTAGGAAAAATTCAACCTGGATCAGATTCTTCACTGATGAAAGTATCTTATGGGTAAAATATGTAAAGTATTTACTATATTTTTGCTGTTACAAACAAAAAAATACACATTTTAAGGGTTTTTCTTAACATGAAGTTCACCTTTATGGTATAATGCAATAAATCCTTCATAAGAAACTCTACAATGAGTTATTCAAGAGTGAACAACTAAGCTTAGAAATACATTTGGTGAATTTTTTGGAGATCATTTTTTTCTGCAAGAAAGCAAAGCAGTTTTGTGGCATAAAAACACTTTTGTAATGTGGAAGAAAAACATTTCTAAACAGATCAAACATGAATATCTCCAACCACCAACAGGTTTAAATGTGTTGGGTGTAATCAGAGGTGGTGTTGATGGTCAGGTCTAAAGAGAAATAACTCTGAAATGATCTAAGGATGACTAAATAAATGTCCCAGAAAAGCAGGTGAAGGAAACCTTTTAGTTAATTGAAGAAAATACAGTAAAAGTTTTACAAATACTAATCAATCAGTCTGTAATAAATGCAGAATTAATCTTTGAGGTTAAAGGCTTTAAAATCTGATTCACATCAGATCAAGCCAGGCTGTGAAGCAGCCCTTATAACTGCGAATCAGTCAGAATTTTAGCAGAAAATAATAAAGATTAAAAAATGATTTGTGCTTCAAACCAACAGCAGTTATAAAAGCGTACCTGCTGTGGGAGCCGGAGCTTCCTGGGGAGCAGGGCGGACCGGTTCGCTGCCGGGGTCGGTGTCTCCTCCAGGGAAGAGGGCCTGATGGAGTTCGCTTTGGGGCGCGCCTCTGACACCTGGGATGCCGCCGTCCTCACACAAGCGACTAGAAACATCACAATACAGCATCTCCTCCAAGCTGAGACGATCATCCTCTAAATTATTACCGTGGTAAAAAAAAAAAATAAAAGTTTTATCCTGTGGAAGCAGCTATATTTGTCAGCTAGAAGCGCGCGCCGGTGCAGTGTCCATGCGCAGCGCACAGAGCGCACTGATGGAGCTGTGGGGAAAAGCGCAGGGAAGTTCTCAGGATGAAGGAGTGAGCGTCTGCAGCGTGTCTCCGTCAGGCTCTGAGTGGCTCTTAGTCCTCCAGCAGTCTCCTTTATGATCTCAGATACTTTCTTTTTATAGGACTCTAATGAGTTTTCTTCCTCCGCCCCCATTCAGCGTCTGACAAAGACTGAAACTGATCTGCGCTGCCGCTCCTCCACCCCTGCAGGACTCCAGGAGCCTCCGCCGGGAAAAGGCTATAAAATTATACACTGTGTGTTTTAACTGAACACTTGACCCGTTTTACTACGAGGTAAAATGAGGGAAAAGAAGGCAAAGAAAAAGACAGTTTGGCTTCTCAAAAGGGTCATTGTGAGAATGGAGGGAAGGTTTCCACCTTCACAATATTATATTTTAACCTGTATTTTTACTCGATAATTTAGATTAAACATTATGAGATTTCCCTTTTGCTACAGAGGTAGTGATCCAGGAAACATAGAGTCTGCAACAACTTTATGAACTTTCCCAAGTTCTGCTCCAAATAAAGTTATTGTATTTTATCCTAATTGTATGCAACTGTCCAGTTGACTTATATCTCAAGTGGAAGGGGTGTAATATATAGTTGTTAAAGTTAGTGTTGCACCAATGCCATTTTTTGGACCTGATACCTGATACAGATATCATTGATATGTGTGTGCGTGTATGTATGAATAACTGCTACTTGGATGTAAAATAATTGCCATCATGGCTTTGTCAAGCTGCTGCCTACCTTTGGAAAGCAGGAAAAAGACTAATACAAAGTGAATCCTGTAGAACTTTTTATTGCCTACCTGGAATGGGTGACAATAGTTGAATAAACTTTTGGCTCTCAAAATGGTATCAGTGCCCTATTTGTTCAGTGTATTCTCATTATCAGTTCGTATGAAATCGTACGAAAAGTTATGCACAGTATTTCGTAGGTTTTTGACGTTTTTTTCGTCGTATTTCGTCGTATTTTTACGTCTTGCCTCGAGAAAAGATATCAGTGCGCATTCGCATCTTACGCACCATTCAACTGCGCATGCGCACTGATATGTTTTTTCGAGGAAAAACGTCAAAAACCCACGAAATACTGTGAAGAACTTTTCGTACGAACGAATTTCATACGAACTGATAATGAGAATATGTTGCTTTGTTGGTACTCGCCGTTACCGATACCATCATTTTGGTGCTGGATCAGGGCCCCGCCAGATACTGGTATCGGTGCAGCACTATTTAAATGATCTCAGAGTTAAATCTTAAAATCATGCCTTTGCATCCCATTTACAATTTATTCACCGGACTGTAATCTCAGCTTTATCTAGGAATAAATAGGAAACTATTATTGAGGAAACTTTATCAGTCATGTGGGGGGTAAAATGTACAAGAAAGTGGTCTGGTTATATATAAACCAAACTTATGGGCAGCAGAAATCCAAAATTAGGCGTGACTATCACCACCACATCAATGGCAAAACATGGTGGTAGTAGTATGATGCTAAGGGAACGCTTCTCTTCAGCAGCACCAGGGAAGCACCAGAATTTTGAGGCTGATGGATGCAGCAGTCTGGGGAGTAGAACCGTTTAGATCAAGTAATTTTAATGAATTAGAATGGCCTAGTTAAAGTCCAGACCTAAATTCGGTTACAACTATTACAGTTTAAGAGGAACGGGTTCTTTTAGCTGGTGGGTTGTCGGTTCGAGCCTCTGCTTCAGCTGTCTCAGTCCTTAGGCAGCAAGCTTCATTGCCTGCTGTTGATGGTGCTGATTGTACGGCATCCTCTCCTCCGTCAGTGTGCCCCAGGCCAGCTGTGGCTACAGTGTAGCTTACCACCAACAGTGTGTGCATAAGTGGAATGACCATAACTCTTAAGTCTATTTAGCAGATGTTCGAGCTTGATTTACTTTGAATATTAAAGCTGTAATTCAGGATCAAGGCGAGGTGACACTACATGAGTGTTGGATAGTTTATTTGTTAAGCGTCTAGAAACATATGGATCATTTTTGTTTTACATTAACATCATTTTTTACTTTGCGTGTGGATATGTTATTAAATTCCATTAAAACGGTTTGCGGTTTGTGGCTTTATGGTTTTAAAAAAAAGAGGATTTCAAAATGGGTTTGAACACATTTAGAAGAGAATAACAGATTTATAAATCAAAATGCCTCTATTATAGCATTGATTTGATAAACATTTTTTTCAGTTTGAAGAAGAAGCATATTTTTTCTGCTAATTTTCTCATTCTTTTTGCAATTCCCACACCTGATATTCTACATTAAGCATAATATATGCTGCATAACTAAGAACCAGCCCTCAGAAGCATCTTTCCCACAATGGCTCTGAGCCTCCCCACCTCATCTTCACACAAGTTAGGATGGGAGGAAACCAGTATACCAGGTAAAGGCTTCTGACCTCAAAGGCGATCCATCACATCCTGCAATTCAAAGTGTCAGGTTCTTTTGTCGAGGACAATGGGAGACCAACTGAAGTGGGGAGTGGGAGGAAGTATTGGACTTGTCTGATGTAACTGTAGACGCTCAGAGGTGATACTATTTTAGCCGTCGTTGTCACCTGAGCACACAATGATTTACCATGAAAGACTCCCATCTGACAGATGCCTTTAACAAAATACGTCTTTAAAAAAGAAAGAAAAGAGCTTTATTTGTTTTCAGAGAACTTTACAGCAGAGAAGACTGACTTTAAACAAAGTTCCACCTTCCAGTCATTTATTTACATTTTCCTTCAAATGAATCAGATTTTCTTGTACGGTAATCTGACTAACTTTCTTTAGACCCGATGCCTTTTCTTTTCTGCTTTTGTCTTTAACTTTAAAGGTTTATAGTTCCATCATTTTCCTATAAAAAGAAATACCAAAAACCATTTGATCATGATAAAATAAGGTTATATACACCAATCATCCACCATAATGCTGTTCAGATTGTCCTTCATGAGCCTAAATAGAATTTCTTCACCAGGGGCACTAAGCAGATCATAAATAGACATGTATGCTATCTGCTGGTTTGGTGCCGACAACTGACACATCTACTAAATAGGGCCCAACCATCCTGCATTATCTCAAAGTAAAGTGATAGATCAAGCTTTGCTGATATTAAATAAAAATATCAACACCAACTTTAATGGTGTGTTCATATCAAAAGCCGTGTAAGCGTCAGAGTGTCTACCTTCTGTATCAACATATTCTCATTATCAGTGCGTATGAAATCGTACGAAAAGTTATGCACACTATTTCGTACGTTTTGGACATTCTTCCTCAAAAAACCACATCAGTGCGCACGCGCTGGCAGACAGAAAAAAAAAGCAGATCCGCGGACGGACGGAAAACTGGGAAAAACAGTGCAATCATCACTTATTCATGTCTCTAACTACGCTGCTTGCTGTTTTATATCTTAGGGTTAGGGTCAGGGTTAGGGCTAATTGTAATTTATATTCTAGATTCGTGAATGGTGCGTCAGATGCGCATGCGACGAAAAAAACGTCCAAAACGTACGAATTTACGGTGCAGAACTTTTCGTACGATTTCATAATGAGAATAGGTTGTCTGTATGGGGGGTGGACTGAGCCAGGCCTTTGGTACCACAAAATATTTGAGGGGGCGCAGGAAGGATCGGGGTCTTTCTCACACCCCTGTTCTACAGCTGCCACCCAGCCTTGAGGAAGTGCAGGCCACCTGGTCTGGGGTCTTGGCGTGGGACTGTTGCGGGGGTTTCCTGGGTTGGCCCCTCTTGGACGCCTTTGCTCTGGGCATCCCTTTGGGCACCTCGGGTTTTGGGTCCCCCGGCGCCTGCCTCGGTGCTCTGGAGGGGTGCGTCTTTGGCTCTTCCCAACCACTATTGAGCATTTTTCCTTTGGATAAACTTTATATGCGCAAGTGCACTCTCACAAACAACTACAAGTGCTTGGCTCCAGGTACTTAGAGATTCACTTCCATACAGAAAGCCCATATTTTTATCTTCAGCTACCAGAGTATACATGTCAGATGAAGTAATACTACTTATACTTCAGCGATAGTATCAAGGTGTTACTTTATTGTATCTCCTATACTATATCTGTTGGTTGTGTTGTTCTTTTTACATCTCTCTCTGCGGGTGATGAAGCAGACTGAAGACGTTTTATCATTGTCTCCCTTTTATCTCCTCTTTCTTTTATCTGTCCATATAATCTGTAACACTCCCTGCATAAATTATATTAAAGTTATTTACATGCATAAATCAAGCAGAACACTACGGCTAAAGCCGTACTGCTCCACTGATGAAAGTAAAATCTGTTGGGCTCTTTTTGGCATCAAGATAATTATTACCATTATTACCATTATTACCAATTATTACCACATTGCCAGACAGGAATCGGAAAAAATAAAAGAAAAAAGGCATTCTATGAAGTGATCATTAGAGACAGGAAATAAGTGAAAAGGTTTTAGACCACTAAATGCTAACTTTTAAACGTTAACAACCTAAAACAGCTTGTAGTATCTTCTCCTAAAGACTTTACTGTCCCATATTTACTATCTACTGTACATCTTAAACAGTTATTAGTCCATAAGTGTAACTTTCTGAAGGATTGGTGTGGACATGTCCCCACCGACGTTGGCCTGGTGAGGACATGTCCCCATCAATAATTTGCACTCTTTTTCCCCTTTCCGCTCAGAAACGCCGGACAGTCAGTTGTATGTGTTCTATGGAGGATGTGTTCTCTTGTTTTGATTCCAGATTTAAACCAAAACTGTTAGCACAAACTGAGCTCCCAGTGAAAAAAAGGAGAAGCAGAGGCCTGAACTAAACAGGCAAACTGATTCAGAAGGAGAGTCCGAAAAAAAAGCATGTTCCCAGCTATTAAAACAAACAAAGTCATGCAAATCTCCATCCTCCAGCACCCATGAAATTTTGAAACATCTCCAAGATGCAGCAGAAGAGGCTAGGATTAAATATGATGTTTTGACAACATGTCACCTAAAATATGCACAACATTATCATTATTTTCTATAATGATCTCTGAGTTTAGCAGTTTCATTCAATTAAGAACTTGGCAAATCCTAAAGCTATATAACATATCTGTATTTAGGTAATTCATGATTTAGCTATGACATATTTCATTGAGGTAAGGCAGACTTGTGTGGAGATGCTGACACAGCAGCCAAACCAGTCCTAATCTAACTGAGAATGTTGTTTTAAAGGGGGACAAATATTGCTCAGCTTGGGACCCTGATCTATAACTTATCTGATCATTACTGTTTTAAATGTCCACAATAACGTCCTCATTTGTGTTTTAATTAATTGAATTTAATTTATTTTGCTTTAAAACCCACATGAATGCATGACTCATTTCAAACTGTGTTGATCTACAGTCCATCTCAAGATTTCTGACACTAATAAAAGAGTGAGCTGATTGACACACCTTTGCATATGAAGTACTTCTAAGTTGTGAGTATTTCTGCCTGATTGATTATTGCTGTTATGATTAAAAGAGACAAAAAATCTGAACAGATTCTTCTCTGCCATCAGCAAAGAACACAGTGTGAGAGACATGCTAACAAGTTTTGATTATCTTCAATAGTAATTAACTCCTCAAACAATGAAACATAGACTAGTTTTCTGGACTGGTGAAAGGGTAATGTTATGTTTCCCAAAGATCTTTTCAAATGAGAATGTCAGAATACAGAGATCATGGTGGAGGGCTTCTGTTAAACTACAGAGGCTTTCAGCAAAATGCCAGAAAACATCTTAATTAGACTTAAGCTGATTATTGACTTCAGCTGATTACTGTGATGCAGTTTAGAATGAAGCTTATTATTATAAAAGCAAATTCCATATCCCAATCAAACAAAGACTGTAGTGTTTGAAAACAGTGTAATTGACATTTGGAAGGCGGTTTCCATGTATGTAATCCGAACTGCAGGCACCAGGATAATAAAAGTGAATAATAAAAAGAAAATAAAAGTAGACAAAAGTGATTTTCTTCAAAAACAGATGAGATGAAAGAGTAGAGTTCACTATTTATTAATGGTAAAGAAAATTAAATTAGTATCGATCTGCATGACTAATGCTAATAGGATTCTTGACAATCTGAAGATGGATGGATGGATGGATGGATGGATGGATGGATGGATGGATGGATGGATGGATGGATGGATGGATGGATGGATGGATAGTTTCCTATTTGAAATTATATATATGTAAGGATGCCCATTATATTGAAGTTGACGTCCCTATCAGCTATTAAGATTTTTTTTTATTAATGTTGCTGAGGATACAGAGAACTTTATAAATGAGGCACTAAAGGTATCTGTCTATCTATCTGTAATTATAAATATTTGTGTATTTACTAACTGTTACTTTCTCAGCAATAGGACAGCATTAAATAGACATATGGCATTGCCATTTATGTCTGCGCTCATTTTACTCAAAATATCAACACCTAACGGAAGCCGTTGGGTCCTGTAGCTGCAGCACACACCCTCGTACAGTCCCCAGTAACTTTAATATCAAAGTTACACCCTTGTATTGGTCCATAAATCTTCAGCTCTTCCAGAAAACTAAAGAAATGGTTTGAAACCTCAGAAGTCTCCAACACCTCTTAGTGGGGAAAAGTGTAGAGAAAGCGCCATCTTAGGCACCTGGGAATAGTGTTGGACCATAAGATGGACTGGACCAAAATAACTAGTCCAGATTGGACTTTCTCTAAAACTTGGGTGCTGGTGCAGCGCCAGCAAGAGGAAAATCTTCCAACTGATTA
>NW_015150947.1:220944-222691 GCF_000732505.1 Cyprinodon variegatus
AGATGAAAGAGTAGAGTTCACTATTTATTAATGGTAAAGAAAATTAAATTAGTATCGATCTGCATGACTAATGCTAATAGGATTCTTGACAATCTGAAGATGGATGGATGGATGGATGGATGGATGGATGGATGGATGGATGGATGGATGGATGGATGGATGGATGGATGGATGGATAGTTTCCTATTTGAAATTATATATATGTAAGGATGCCCATTATATTGAAGTTGACGTCCCTATCAGCTATTAAGATTTTTTTTTATTAATGTTGCTGAGGATACAGAGAACTTTATAAATGAGGCACTAAAGGTATCTGTCTATCTATCTGTAATTATAAATATTTGTGTATTTACTAACTGTTACTTTCTCAGCAATAGGACAGCATTAAATAGACATATGGCATTGCCATTTATGTCTGCGCTCATTTTACTCAAAATATCAACACCTAACGGAAGCCGTTGGGTCCTGTAGCTGCAGCACACACCCTCGTACAGTCCCCAGTAACTTTAATATCAAAGTTACACCCTTGTATTGGTCCATAAATCTTCAGCTCTTCCAGAAAACTAAAGAAATGGTTTGAAACCTCAGAAGTCTCCAACACCTCTTAGTGGGGAAAAGTGTAGAGAAAGCGCCATCTTAGGCACCTGGGAATAGTGTTGGACCATAAGATGGACTGGACCAAAATAACTAGTCCAGATTGGACTTTCTCTCAAACTTGGGTTGCTGGTGCAGTGCCAGCAAGAGGAAAATCTTCCAACTGATTAGGATCACCAGAAAAGCTGGTTAGGTAGTTGCCTCTGTCCAGATTCAGGGCTGTGATTATTAATACTGCATGTTTTGAAAATAAAAACCATTATGAAAATCACAAGTTTTAGTTCCTGGAAAGAAAAGTGGGAAGAAATGCAAACATTTGAACTTCTACACTGTCAAACAGGTTGATGAAACTGGGACTATAATGACTGATTCAAAACACAACTGATGGCTAACAGAGAAGAGGTTGATTCCTTCCAGTGTAGGGCAGCGCCCAGCTGGATTCTGTCTGTCTTCAGCGCAAAAATGAAACAGCTTAAAAACTGCCTGAAGAAAATCTAATGATTATGTCTCACATGGATTTCAGAGCGCCTGGGGCTGTTGAGACCCATTCATCACTTTATTACACGCAAGCAATAAAAAAAAAAAAAAGAGAGAAGAAGTTGAAAATGACAAACTGCTGAAAAATCCAGAGAGGAAAACAATCTGCGCGGTGCTGATGAGAGTGGAAACATCTAAAAGAAGTGCAGCAGATGAGAAATGACAGGCCTGAGGAACATCTGCTAAAGAAGGACTTCAATGAATGTTCTGGGATCCGGTTCATCAGATCAAGGACCTCCAGGTGGTCAAGGTTTTAAGCAAAAAGTTTACCTGATGTCAATAATTAAATGCAAAATGAAGCTCTCCAAAAGGAGCAGCAGAATAACCCCGTAAACAACTGCGTACAAATCTGGAACATTTGTATTGCATCAGTCAGAGGGAAAAATTGTCTGAAATGCTGTGTCTCATTTTTACTATTTTTGAAACATTACAAAATGTTTTTTTCACAGAAGTTACATATTATCAAGTTAAGGCTGGCTCTCTGTCAAGACAAGACAACGGCCTCCAAACACTGACAAGCTACACAGTTGTGGCCAAAATAATTAATCTACACTCACCGGCCACTTTATTAGGTACCCCATGCTAGTAACGGGTTGGACCCCTTTTTGCCTTCAGA
>NW_015150947.1:225214-236823 GCF_000732505.1 Cyprinodon variegatus
CAGCTATAACCAATTTGGTTATAGCTGGCTGGGTGTTAAATTTTTGGTGTCGTTTTGTGTCCTGGCCATAACATTCTGAAGGATTTCCAGATCTTCTTTGTCTTTTTTTTTTTTTGTTTTTTATAAAACTTGTATTTTTGAATACCAAGCTCCTCTAATTGACCTTTGAAAGACGCCCAGTCTTCAGACTAAGGTCACTTTAATCAAAACTTTAGCTTTGCGTTCAGAACTTCTTTTAACTTCACATTCCGGACAGATCAAGCAAAAACTGCCGCGGACGGCTTTGTTTAAAAGAGGACGTATTGCTCAGGAGATAATTGTCCCTATCCTCTCATTTCCCTGGAAGATGGATTAGTGTGTCTCTGAAGCACCGGGTCTTCATTTAGGAACATGAATGCACCCTGTTACTAACTTTAACTGACTCAGATTATTTAATCGATAACAGTGACCCTGCCCTGGCAGAATGCTGACCACATAAAAGCATGAAGCACTGCTGCATTCAAAGGCACAGAAGGCCATTACTGCCTCTAAATCAAAATTTGCCCTTTTTGCCTCGGGCTGTGGGAAGCAGAGTGAAAAACAGAGGTGCATTATCACTGCTGCACCGGTTTATTTTAAAGGAGGCAAAGGCAGCTTTGGTTGCTTTCAACTATGGTGCCTTCTGGGCACTATATGTGTTATTCAGATATATATCAGAACTCAATAAAGCACTTTAAACTGTAAGCGAACATGCATACACAGCTGATTTTAGTAATTTTTCTCACCCACCAGAGTTGCTCCTCATATCATTGACACACACCTAATAAAAGTTTGGGCTAAAAGTAGGTCTTAGTGATGTCAATTTAGAAAAAAAAAAAATTAAATTAAATTTTACATTAAAAAGAAACTTAGTGATCAGAGAGCACCCTAAGCCCTTATATACCAGGACCAATTCTCTTTACTTTATACATGCTCCCAATTGGTAGAATTATTAGACAGCATGGGATTAATTTTCACTGTTATGCTGATGATACCCAGCAATATCTGTCTATAAATCCAGATGAAGCTAACCCAGTACATAGATTACAGGCATGTCTTGAAGACATAAAAACCTGGATGACTCTTAACTTTCTGCTTCTGAATGCAGACAAAACAGAAGGGATTGTATTTGAGTCAATGAGTCGATGCAATCAACTGGTTTTCCTTAGATAGAAAACTTTGTATCAATTTGATTGTATGATCTGGTTGAACTGTAAAGATCCTTGAGATGACATGTGTTGTGAATTTGGCGCTATATAAATAAACTGAATTGAATTGAAATATACTGTAGGTTCTAGTTTAAAAAAACAAAGAAAATGTTAAGAATAGTGAGGAGGACATAAGCACAGAAAGTTATGGCAATGGAGACAGCTGATTGGCTGATTCAGAAACTTCTTTAACAAGCATACAGTTATTAATATGGAGGCAAGATCCACTTTATCATCCCCATAGGAGGAGATTAATTTCAGCAGGCAGAATTATAAAAATTAAAGAGAAGAAATGTATAATCATGAATGTTAAACTGGTACAATACTGAGAAAAGTCTTTGCCTTCCCACTGTGATCCCAGGACCAAATTACATTTTAACACTTATCTCTTCTCTTCTCAGAGCTGTGTAGAACATTCCTCCATCCATTTAGTATTTTCATCACCTTATTTGTATTTCATGGTGTTGTGAAATACTACCACTTTAAAGAAAGGACAAATCACAGTTCTGTTTTGTTCTTTTTGTTTAAACGTTTGTTGTATTAACCATTATCAGCTGTTTCACAACCAGCAACAAATTCAGACAGGAACGTCTGTTTCCACCTCGCTCACACTGCAAGAAATTCAAACCTCAATAGGTAATTTTTTTCTTAAAATAAGTGGATTTTTTCTTGAATTAAGAATTTAAGTGAGACACTTTCTGATGGAACAACACAATTTACATTTAAAATAAGAAAAAAACATTGTATTGTCCTATTTTGAGTGCATATAATCTAATTATCTTATTTTAAGAGTTAAAATACTAGTTCCATTGGCAAATCATCTTATCTACCTGCTCAAATTAAGGGTAAATACACTTAATTTAAGACATTTTTATCCATTTTATATCATTTTTGCAGTATAGAGTCACTCACACAAACCATTGGAATCACTTCTTGTCAGGGTTTTTATTTTCAGGAGCTCTCTAAGAGGACTCTTTGTTAGTATGGGCTCTGGTTTCGGCTGATAAAACAGGTAAACTAGGGATAATAATGTGTCCTAGTTAGATTGCATTAATTCCAAACATCTGTTCTAAGCTAAGGCCAATTCATACTTTCTGTGCATTCAAATACCAGGTTTTTGTAAATAAGATTATAATGTGGCGATACATATTTTAAATCACATATAATGTGATATATATCCTGTAAAATGCAAGCATTTCACATGAAAGCTTTTGAAAAGGCGTAATAATAGTTATCTGGTTATAAACCCTCCTCCTGACTGATGCCTTTGTGGAATTTCATTTTTGAGATCTTTTATAACCTCATGGCACCTTATTTTTTTCTGAGGGAGGGGCAGAGCAGAGAAATAAGTGCATGTAATCTGCCATTTATAAACAATTTACAACTAAAACTATCAAAATCTAAAACAGAACTTGTCATATACCATCATGTGATTTTGTTTATGAATAGGTGATTAAATATCTTTGAAACAGAGAAGCAAAATGCAGAGCAATACCATTACCATTTACCATTAGACCATGTAAACAATTGTTGATATGAAACAGCTTCATTGTTTTGTTTTTTGTTTTTAATTTATTTTAGTTATTTTAAATATTGAACATGTATTAAAATCTCCTTCTCCTTTTATAAAATGGACCAGAAGATTTTACTCTGCTTACAGTCATGTAAATCAGGGGTGTTGCAGTGGGGGCACATCTACAAATGGACAACAGTGGGTCCAGAGGACCAGGTTTGGGAATCTCTGAATGAAGTAATTTAAACTGGAAAAATTATTTTGGCTAAATAAAAGGTGTTTAACAAAAAAAAAAAAAAGAACTGAACAGGGGAAAAAAAAAAAAACTAAGGGAAAATATGTTCTGTCACAGAGCTGCTATAAGAGAGTGCATTCTTAAGCCTGCAGCTTTGTCTGTTTCAGTTAAACTGCACAGGATATATGTAATCTTCTATGTGGAAAACATTTAAAGTGATTAAAACTTAATTTATATCACACCAAAACACCAATTTAGAGGGACATGTAAACTTTTCAGCTTGTCTGTGAAATCTTTATTTATGTATGCTGTATCTTATGTCCCACTATACATAAGTCTTCTGCTTTTGTTGGCAAAGGGAGAAAAATGCCTACGCATTAGTTAAGATACACTGAAAAACATTTTTTTTCTCATAAAAGCTCTGTCCATTTTTTTTCGCAAATATGTAAAAAGCCTTTTTTGTTGTCGTAGCAATTGGAAAACAATAAAATACATTTTGAAAACAATTACTGAGAAGAAAGAAAATCCCTCATTGAGAATTTTTATTTTTTTATTTTAATACTCCTAGCTACCAAAGATATTGGCACCTCAATATATTATGAATATATTAGTGACAGGCAGCAACATCACTTCATCTTGACATGGACGAGGCAGGAAAGTTAAATATAGATGTCAGCGCTGGGGCTTTCCCCTTAATAATCCCAGCCTACGACAAGCTGAACATGAACCATGAAAAATAAGCTCAAGGTAAGGATTCAGCAGAGCTGCGTGGACAGAGGCCAGCGTCTGGCAACCTGTGGCCAACTATTCAGATTAGATTTACAATGTTCTTGACCAGGGAAAGCTATAAATACTTTGTTCTCATGATAAACTGTGATTTTCAAAACTATTTAACTGAATCAATATGGTAAGCCAGAAGATTAGATAATACCATCTGTGGGACTTTAATAGCATGGTAGAACCTCAACGTGTAGACAGCCCTGATAAATCCAAGCTTAATTATTGCTGCAGAGATCCCTTCTGGGAGTTTTGATTGGTTTTGACAGTAATATTGTTTTAATTAAAGCCAGCCTTGGCCACATGCATGTGAGCCTTGCGGTATATAAGCTACGTCTGTCGCTGTAGCGTGCTTTCAGCAGTTTAGCCCAAAGTGCTGCTTTAAAATGTCTGCAGTCATTAAAGTTGCATTTTCTCTTGCCTGTAACTGCAGACCTGTCTGTGAATGCCCACTAATAATGTTTTCTGGGTTTGTGGGTACAACCCACAGTTGTTTCAGCAAATCAAGAACTTTTACGACAAAAATTAAACAGAGTTGATAAAATGTTAAACATATTCTAAATATTCTTCTAGTTTTACATCACTTGGTTTCTAGTTTGTTTTAGGGATATTCATTCAGTTACCTGCACCTGCTGATCTTTTATATTTTATTACATCATAAATCTGCAACAGTGTCCAACTTTTCTCTCTTTTTCTGCTGCTCTGTAGCAGCAGCTGTTTGTTAAAACAATGCCACGCAGAAGAGACAAAGGCAATAACTGGTATAAATCTGGTTGATCTGCTTAACTGTGAAGTGCCTTGAGACGTCATGTGTTGTGAATTGGTGCTATATAAATAAACTAAATTGAATTGACTGCGATGGACTGGCGACCTGTCCAGGGTGGACCCCGCCTGTAGACAGTTGGAGATAGGCACCAGCACCCCTCGGGACCCCAGCAGGGATAAAGCGTGTCAGAAAATGGATGGATGGATTAATTGAATTGAAGAAAAAGTTCTGGCTGTGACTTAACTGGTAAATTACAGAAACTTCAGAGCAAAATCATTTTGTATTGGAGATAAAGATTCATTAAACATGGATATGTTTAAGAAAACCTTCCTGGGATTGAAGAAATCCACCCAAAAGTCAGATTGTGCAATGCTAAGAGAAGTGATTTAAAAAAGCCAAGAGCTTTCTACAAACTAAAAATGTAAGTATCCTAAATGTTTAGGATTACAGCATATTCTTTAGTAGCTTACTTAACTATGGCACCCTAATTATGTGTAATTTCTGTACATTACATGTGTTTATGCTTTCTTTGTCACGGTTGGGTTGAGGTTTTGAGGACCCAAATGCAGAGGTGAGGATGAAGAGGTGACTTAAGTAGATTTAATGAATTAACGTAGGCAATAAATCCAAAACAACCACAGTAAAAAAAAAATACAAAGAACCAAAAACCTGAAAACTTCAAGGGGAAACTCACATCCAGAGCCAGGAGAAGATGAGGAGCCAGCACTGAGGAACTGCACAGGGAGAGTATATATGGGAGACGAAACAAAGACTGGACTAATGGGTTGATTGGGAGCAGGTGTGGATGGAGGCAACTAGAAGGAAGGCAAGGGGAAAGGAAAGAAACACAAGGGGGGAACAGAGAGTAACTCAGGAACAAAACACTGCTAAAGAACAACTACAAATACAGAGAACCTAAGGATAAACAGAGCAGAACCCTGACATTATTGTTAGTAAACTTAAGAATTTTAAGAATTCACAATTTCAATACCATGTAAACTGAGGTACACATATGCACAAAATAGGGAAAAAAGGAAGTAAATTATTTCATGAAAAAGTGGAAAGACAGAAGAAAGTTCCAAAATCAATGCGAAAGCAACAGAAAAATGAGCAAGCAAAACATCTGTGAAAACAATGAAGAATGAAGATAGATTTGATTTCACCAAAGCCACTGCTAATAAACATGTACATATTTACACATATCTATGTGTTGTCTTAACTAAAGGTATAGCTCACTATCTTCTTTTGGCTTCAAGTTCTGGGAGATCGACCTATCAATGGGTTGTCCACATGTCAGTGTGATGTGGTCAAATAAGACTAATGCCCATGCTTCTTCTACATATGCGGGGTTCTAGTGTTTATGTATCTGAATAGCTTTTATGAGAAGAAGTGGAACATCTCAGAAAATATAAAAAAATTCCATATTGGCTTTGGAAAATTCCTTCACAAGATGGTGCAAGAACAGCCAGGATGGTCTTAGGTATTTAAATTTCCAGAAAATCCTCCACTTTACCTGAGTGTTTTCCAGGAGGATATAACTTCAAAATAGATGTATACCAAAAACCAATCAAATGTACAATATATATATATATATATATATATATATATATATATATATATATATATATGAATGCTAATATAACATATATGACATAATAATGAATGTCAGCAACAAAAAACCACATTTTCTAAAGAGTGCTTTACATCAGTCCTACCTGGCTTTATCCATGCTGGGTCAGATCCCAACGTTTGAAAAAGGAGGCAGCGAAAGCAAGATAAAGTCTCGCTGCCTGCAGTTAGCCAAGCCTTGCTGCTAAATAATTATAGAAACCTGTCCATTAGCCCAATTTATAGCAAACAACTGTGAAGTCAACGCTGTGACAGGAGGTGGTGTGCTAATAAAGTTGCTGTCAGCTCTGGGCACAGGAGAGTTGCTCCCAAGGATGCTCCTATCTTTTGCATTGCAGAGGAGCTACTGTGCAATGCAAAATGTGTGAGTCTATGGCCAAAGAAACAGCTTTACTCATCATTAAATATTACATATTTATGTTTAATATTTATAATCATGTATTTTGAAATATTTTGAGTTTATAATTTCATTTTTATTTGTTTTTTTATGTCTTAATCCAGGTCATTGGGTGAGTACCGCTCTTCGGCCCTCTATTGGCCAGTCGCCACTGCTAATCTTATGCAGAGCCATACTTCAATTCAAGTATGGTTCTGCATAAGATTAGCATATACAAAACTTTAACAGGTTTAGGGATATATGTCATCTAAGAGATGAGGCTCCTAGACATACAAGCATACAGACACACATACTTCAGCCTTCTCCACAAAACACAAAAACTAGTCCGGAAAAGAGCAGGAGTTCTGTGTTTGTCATCTTTTATGATAGTGTAGTTATGTGAATGTTTAATCAGTTACTGTATAATTGTTTTTAGTTTATAGTTAATCTATTCCACT
The DNA here is from genome assembly GCF_000732505.1 of Cyprinodon variegatus. Classification (NCBI taxonomy): domain Eukaryota; kingdom Metazoa; phylum Chordata; class Actinopteri; order Cyprinodontiformes; family Cyprinodontidae; genus Cyprinodon; species Cyprinodon variegatus. Next base: position 232,195 of record NW_015150947.1, read on the forward strand.
TGGTAGTATTTGATGGGAATTACATGCACATATAGGAACAACAAATCAGCTTGTCGTAGAATGGGACAGATGGACCCAGTATTCAAGGTGAGACAGCCAGTAGGAAGTAGTTCAAATATTTATTAACACAAAAAAAAAACAGACAGAACTGGAGCGTGGGGCTTTGGAACCGCGACTGCAGCGACTGCAGGGGTGGGGCGCAACCCATCAGTGATTCTGTAGAAAGAAACACAGGTAAGTGACCACGATCATTTGACAGGAGATGATTATCAGAGTGAGTCACTTACCTGGTTCAACAGTTAAGTTAATTCTCTGCATGATAGGCAGGTTCCATCCGAACAGAGTCCAGTGCAGAACTGTTCAGGGTGTCCCCGATCAGAGCTGTGACCACAGAGAGCTGACAGGCAACCGATCCAGGTAAAAACCAGGCAGTTCTGAGATCCAGGAGTCCTCAGCTCCATCAAGGGTTCAGATCCACACAGGAACAGAACAGAAACGGTGTTACAGGAATCCAAAAAGCTTTTAGGCAGGTTCACAATCCAGAGTCAGACGGGAGCAGAAGCGTGCCCACACAGACATGCACAGAAGCAGACAGGCAGGCTCAGATGCAGACAGGCACGCTCAGTGGTAAAGGGAAGCAGAGACAAGATGTTGTTCCAGGATTTCAGCAGGACTTCAAACTGGTCTCCTCCTAGGAGTCAGACTTACAGGAATAAAACGCGTTCCGAGCCAAAACCCTGAGGGCTCTGGAGAGAAGGGCCAGGACAGAATCAGAAGACGAGACAAACACAAAACCTCTGAACCCACTGGAACCAGGTTATGAACCAGGGTATAAACTAAAACTACCGAACTGAAAATGGGAAAAAACGTATAATTTAATGGCCCCGACCTCTCGGGCTGAACCGAATATAAAGGACCCGATGCAGGTAGATGAGATAAGTGATAATTAAAAAATCGGCAAGAGCTAGGCAGGTGAGTGAAATGAACAATTAGGCTGAGCAGTCACGGCAGATCATGACACAGCTGATAGTGGTAGTCAATGGTAGGCAGCAATAGCCACCCCTAGGCCCCCATCTAGCAATGCCCCTGGATAAGAGCCGATCAGCGCTTGGAATTCAGTTAAACTCTGGCATTTACAGAAGCAGGAGCCAAAGCTGTCAAGATAATGGCTGCGTTAGTAATTATTACCAGCAGATAGCAATGTTTATGTCTGCTGATTACACCATATGCAAAAATAATTTTCAGGTTTCAAATTAAACACTATCAGGTCAAATGCCTGGCGTATATTGCTTGTGGGAACATATGGTTTCTGGTGGGTTTTGCACAAGCAAAATACATAACTGGGCCCCTTTAAGAGTATCTGAAGTTCATTAGATTATCAAAGATTATCATTGTTGTACTGCTGGTGAATGATGAATTAGTTGTGACAAACTGTCATCTTCAGGAGGCAAAAGTTGTCTGTTTATTATCTGTTAGCAATAGTGAGGAGAAAAACAAACTCATCATGGACAGCTCGCTCCAGATGGCCTTCAACTGGAGGATATGGCTGACGAGTTTACATTTACTGTTAATGATGTGAACTTTTATGAATACCAACATGCCTGATAATAACAGTTACCAGAAAAACAAACACATCAAAGACATCTCGCTATAGACTCTCATAAAGAGGAATGTTTCTGGAAAAATGGCAAAAATTGGTAGCATCTAGGGTTCTTTCAAGGTAGTTTAACATTTGGTTAACAAATCTAACTTTTCAATCATAAATATATCCAACACCACCTGATTGTGTTTGCACCCATAATTCCAACAGAATAGCAGAACAACACAATGAATTTAACAAAGTTACCACTGGATAAGGCTTGTGGGGTGGCGGGAGCCTGGCTGAACTTAAAAGTAGCCAGGGTATATAAAACATGGGAACTTCACTTGTAACGGGATGCATTTTTTTCAAGTTATACAAACCTGACTTTTAAGCACAAGAATTATGTAGTGAAGAATGATCATTTCATGTTAATTTACATAAATGTATCATTTGATGTGGGTAAATTTGAAACAAAATGTTGTAGTATTTTGTAGTCTGCATCAAATGGGGCTGGTTGTACTAATGGACTGTTCCAAACAAAATGTATAAGACATTTTTCTTTTTTTTTCTTTCAAATTCTAAGTTTATTGTTATTAAGTTAATAACAACTTGAATAAAATTAATCTGAGCAGGAGACTGGTTGTAGATAATTTAACTGTTGTTGATATTTATCTGTTTTTACTTTCTATATAGGTAAGCTTTTTTGTATTATTTTCATATGTGCTTAAAGGTTCTGATGCTGAAAGCAGAAAAAGGGTTTTGAACCTTGACCGAGGTTTTATTTTCAAACAAACTCAGCTATAATCGGTGTGTGTTTGTGTGTAATGTATTTAGTACCTTTTAAGCTTTAAATTTCCCTCTGACTTTAATCTAGTTTCAGGTTTTCCCATCCTAAAAGCTTCTCCTTTGTTTTATTTCCTGCAAGCAGCTGTGGTGACATCACTTTTCTGGGATTGCTAACTATCAGTTTTACAGCAAGGAATGGATTAAATGACGGTAACACAATGCTCCATTGTCCCCAGACTTGTGGCATCAGTGCAAAGTGAAGTCACACAGATAGGCTCCTTGGAGTGCAAACATAGTCTTCTTTAATTTTTTCTCTTTTCATCTCTGCAGGTGTGTTTGTCTGCACATGTCTGATCTGTTTTTGGTATTTAAGAATGCAATTCACCTAATGTTCTTAATCTTACTGCAGGGATTGTTTTTATCTTCCATCTTTGTTTATATCGGTCTTTCTTATAATTCAGTGGATGATGAAAAAAAACAATTTAGTTTTAGTTTTTGCTGTAGTGTTAAAGCTTATCAAGCTGTCTGAAGAATTGCAATATTCAAATATTTCAGGTATCCCTAGGAGAGATCTTGGTCAGATTGGAGTCAGACTAATGACAAATTCCATTAAAGTAAACCACGTCTATTTGGGAACAAACAAATTATTATGAAACTGCCATCCTTCTAGAGCCAAACCTTGGGGCATACGGTAGTTTGTGAATGAAGAAGGGGTGAGAAGTTCAGACACCTAGTTCCTAGTAAGACAGTAAGTTCTTAATGGCTTCTAGTTGCAAGAAGGGAGGTTTTGACTGTTGTCTGTGGTTGCGCATTGAACAGCATTTCTTTGCATTCTTGGAGAACCTGGAATATGATCAGGAGAGGTAAAGTCTGAGGAAACTTCCATCCAAATGACGGATGAAGTTGCGTGAACCATTTTTCAGGGAGGATCAGAGCTTTGGTTTAGTGTTTGAGAGATTGTGGATACAGAGTATGAATTGACTATGTCATCCACTGCAGCTGAATATTTAATTATCCTTAGTGTCTGTTTCAATGGCAACCATGGGGCCTACAGTTTGGGACCAGAGGTGGTATAGTAGGTATAAATGAAGGAGGAAACCTTCTTTGTTGGTTTTGTGATGCTGCTCAGGATTAAAAAAACAAAAATTAATAACCTTATTAATGCCAATAATAACTAATAACATATATAGACAAGTGAATGAATCTATTAAAAAAATAGTGTTGTTCCAATTTTTTTTTAAATCAGTGTATCTGTGAAAACACTCTTACATGTTTCAGAAAAAGTCTAAATATGGGCTATGACAATATTACAGACAAAGCTGCTGCTACCTTTAAGTGGCACATAGAAATGAATTAATATGACCAAATTAAAATAATAATGTTCAATTAAATTTATTCATTTCAATGCTATGATGCCTTAGTATGGGATACATTTTTTTTGGATGCTAGGTGGAGGATAGGTGGTAGGTGATGAGAGAAATGGATGAAGATGGATAGTAGAAGGTGGCTAATGGGTGAAATGGATGCTAGGTGGGTAGTGGGTGAAAAGGGTGGAGGGTAAAATAGGTGGTGGGTGTGTTACTGTACTTACATTTTTTTGCCTTGTTGTTTTTTTAGCCTGCCAAGTCGAAAAAAATGTGTCTGATTTCCGCCAATTCCCGGACAAAAATCACAACATCTTGCGTAACATCACGCGGCTTTAATTTGTACTCTCCTGACAATAAAAACTACTTGCCCCGGGCGATCAGGCAATGATTAACATCGAGCCCTGTCCTTATTCTCATGCGCATGCATATTTTTTCACTCTGACTCCACCCTTTCACTGAGTTACAGGGTCTGGCCAGGAGACAATGCTCCTATTTATAGGAAAATATTATACAATACTTATTTTAAAAAAATTAAAGGAACACTTTGTAATCATAGTATAGCATCAAGTTAATTAAACTTCTGGGATATTGATTTGGTCAGGTAAGTAACAGAGGGGGTTGTTAATCAGTTTCAGCTGCTTTGGTATTAATGAAATTACCAACAGGTGCACTAGAGGGGCAACAATGAGACGACCATCAAAACAGGCATGGTTTAACAGGTGGAGGCCACTGACATTTTTTTCTCCTCCTCATCATTTCTGACTCTTTTTCACCAGTTTTGCATTTGTCTAGGGTCACTGTCACTACTGTTAGCATGAGGTGCTACCTGGACCCTAAAGAGGTTGCACAGGTAGTCCAACTCCTCCAGGATGGCACATCAATACGTGCCATTGC
>NW_015150947.1:236833-254286 GCF_000732505.1 Cyprinodon variegatus
TGGCACATAGAAATGAATTAATATGACCAAATTAAAATAATAATGTTCAATTAAATTTATTCATTTCAATGCTATGATGCCTTAGTATGGGATACATTTTTTTTGGATGCTAGGTGGAGGATAGGTGGTAGGTGATGGGAGAAATGGATGAAGATGGATAGTAGAAGGTGGCTAATGGGTGAAATGGATGCTAGGTGGGTGGTGGGTGAAAAGGGTGGAGGGTAAAATAGGTGGTGGGTGTGTTACTGTACTTACATTTTTTTGCCTTGTTGTTTTTTAGCCTGCCAAGTCGAAAAAAATGTGTCTGATTTGCGCCAATTCCCGGACAAAAATCACAACATCTAGCGTAACATCACGCGGCTTTTTCAAATCACGCGAGAATGTGTACAAAACAACAAAAATGGCGCCAGCAACGCTTGTGGGTCGTTTTCAGCCGGGTGGGCAAATGCAATGAAATTTTTACACTCCTGACAATAAAAACTACTTGCCCCGGGCGATCGGGCAATGGTTAACATCGAGCCCTGTCCTTATTCTCATGCGCATGCATATTTTTTCACTCTGACTCCACCGTTTCACTGAGTTACAGGGTCTGGCCAGGAGACGATGCTCCTATTTGTAGGAAAATATTATACAATACTTATTTAAAAAAAAATAAAGGAACACTTTGTAATCAGAGTATAGCATCAAGTTAATTTAACTTCTGGGATATTGATTTGGTCAGGGAAGTAACAGAGGGGGTTGTTAATCAGTTTCAGCTGCTTTGGTGTTAATGAGACAACGAGACAACCATCAAAACAGGAATGGTTTAACACAGGGGTGCTCAAGTTCATTCCTCAAGAGCTACTATCCTGCAACTTTTTGATGCAACCATTTTTAACACACCTGAATCAAATGAGTGGCTCGTTACCATGCCTCTGTTGGGCTAAATGAGGTTAGATTCAGGTGTGCTAGAGAAGAGATGCATCTAAAAGTTACAGGATGGTAGCTCTTGAGGACTGGACTTGGGCACCCCTAGTTTAACAGGTGGAGGCCACTGACATTTTTTTCCCCTCCTCATAATTTCTGACTCTTTTTCACCAGTTTTGCATTTGTCTAGGGTCACTGTCACTACTGTTAGCATGAGGTGCTACCTGGACCATAAAGAGGTTGCACAGGCGGTCCAACTCCTCCAGGATGGCACATCAATACGTGCCATTGCCAGAAGGTTTGCTTTGTCTCCCAGCACAATCTCAAGAGCATGGAGAAAATTCCAGGAGACAGGCGTTTACTCCAGGAGAGCTGGACAGGGCCGTAGAAGGTCTACAACCCATCAGCAGGACCAGTATCTGCTCCTTTGAGCAAGGAGGAGCAGGAGGAGCACTGCCAGAGCCTTACAAAACAACCTCCAGCACGCCACTGGTGGGAATGTCTCTGACCATACAATCAGAAACAGACTTCACGAGGGTGGCCTGAGGGCCCAACGTTCTCTAGTGGGCCCTGTGCTCACTGCCGAGCACCATGGAGCCTGATTGGCATTTGCCACAGAACACCGGAATTGGCAAGTCCGCCACTGGTGCCCTGTGCTTTTCACAGCTGTCATATGTGACAGACGTCAAAGGGTCTGGAGAAGCTGTGGAGAATGCCATGCTGCCTGCAACATTATTCAGCATGACCAGTTTGGTGGTGGGTCAGTGATGGTCTGGGGAGGCATATCCATGGAGGGACACACAGACCTATACAGGCTAGACAACGACACCCTGACTTCCATTAGGTATCGCGATGAAATCCTTTCACCAGCCAAGGGGGACACTTTGAATGGCTACTACGGTATGGGCTTAGCTTTTACTGTGATCTAACTGTATGTGTTCTCTTTCATCCCTTTGGCACGAAAACTGTCACAGCGCTGATCTGCTTAACTGTTTCTTTCCTAGACAGAGCCACCTGTGGAGCTTGTTAACCTTTCCATTTTCTTACATAGAACATATATAGATCAGTGCTTATATGTTCGTTTAGTAGGTCTGCTTTTTGTTATTTGAACCCCCAGTCGGCCTCGACAGAAGGCCACTCACACTGAGCCTGGTTCTGATGGAGGTTTTCTTCCTGTTAAAAGGGAGTTTTTTTCCCTACCCATTGTTGCTGCTGGATGTAGAAAAGACACAAGAGATACAGTACAAGAGAATGAAATCTAAAGAATTTTTTTGTCTGTGAAAACAATACCACCATTTTACCACAAGCTTGGACAGACGTTTTTAATAGTTCGGTCACAGATGTGTTGGTCAGAGCTGGAATATTTCTGGTCTGGATGTTAATTAGTCAGAGCCCAAACTATTCAACCTTTGCACCACAAAGTGATCAATTATCTCAGGATATCCAAGATTCCTGGTCAACAATGGGATGGAGCTTCAATTCTCACTCATACCAGCTGACCACTTTTTCAAAGAGAAGCTATACTAACACATCTTTTAACCACAGTTTCCTGCTTAATGACACAAAGACATGTGTTTTTTTTAATGCTTTAGTCCTAAATCATTAACATCCTGATGTCGGTTGGACCTCAAATCTGGATCTCTGAACCGGATGTTAAAAGTGTGGCAGGTTTGTTGGGGAATATGTTTTGTTAAAAGTAAATGTAGACCAAAAAACTCAACATAGTTTAGCGAGTAAATAATACTACATTAACAGATTTCTGATGTGGCAAGTTGTACCAGTTTTGTTTGTCATCTAAGACTACAAATGTCAGGGGGTCAGAATCCCTCCTGATTTTGGTCCTGACTGTGAAAAGTGGAGGATATAAATCTCTCCTGTCTGGATATTCACAGTTGCAGAGTGTTGCTTCACATGTGCTGCACCATAACTTTGAGTTATTATCCTGTGAGAGAACCGTTATCTCTCTCAGGACACCCACTTCTTTTGATAAAATAATCCCACAGGAATTTCTGTCCAGCTGTGGGCCTCTTGAGTTGTCACACCATTTCATACACTCCTAGTATCAATGATATCCCTGAGGATTAGGATCTAAGCCTCTTTTCAATCCCTGCAGCTCGACTAAGCTGCAATAAAGTGTCCAACATCCATAAATCACAGATAACAGCAAAAAAAATAGCTTTTTCTTACTGCAGCTTTTCTCGAGGGATTGTTTTTAGCAGTTGTGATTGAGCCACATGCACCCAGTGCATTTTATTAGCAAGACAATTCAAGGTATTGAACATGTAAAAAGGAAAAGAAAAGTACATTGTAGTGGCATAAACATGACTCCAATATTTCAAGAGAAAAAAACAAAAAAAAAACAAATCAGATCATTGTAATCTATTTAGTAAAATAATTGATAATAAAATGAAAAGAAATTGGACTACAAAGTTTACTATTAATTCTTATAAAAGCCACTTTTAAAAATACGTTTTTAATTGAAAGATACACAGTGTTTCAGCCTTTTTACAGTTGTCTTGGAGTCTATTACTTATGAGTGGAGCATAAGAACTAAAACTTCCATCTTAATGTTTGTTTCTGGTTCTGGGTAGACAAAGTAGATCAGAGCCAGAAGACTTAGGAGCTGTGGGTCGTTGATCCACTGATAACGAAATCTATAATTTATTTTAAAGCTGACCAGTGATTTTTGGACAAACCGAAGTATTTTAAAATCTATTTTCTGAGATACAGGGAGCCAGGGGACGAACTTTAGAACAGAGCTGATGTTCTCTACTTTCTTAGTTCTATTGAGGACACAGGCAGCAGTGATCTGGATCAAACTTTTTCTTCTGACCTACAAGACAGCGCCGGAATGGTCTGACCCACACCCATTTGTTGGGTGTACAAACATTCCTGCAAAATCAATAAACTATGTTACGGGTGATATTTTAGGGTGCTGCTGTAGCCCCATGTGCAAGCAGAACAAAAGTGGAAATGGGGGCATTTCCAGCAAGGTGTCAGGCCAGGACGCTTGCTTATCTCACGTATCTGAAGCGTCTCGCATTTTATTCAAACCAGGCTGCAGTTCAAGAAATGGAAATGTCAAGAAAGCTGTACAAAATAAAATTTTGTTTTGTGTACACTCTGTGTATAAAAAAGGACAATAAAAGTTTACTAAGTCTAAGTGATGATGTGTTTAGTCACATTCAACGGCTGGTTTTCTAGGTGATGTCCAGAAAACAATATGTGCTACATTGATAATGGGAAGACTTTTTCGTAAAATCCCACCCTGATTTCAGTTTGACTCTAAGCTTTCTGCTATTGAATGCAGATAAAAAAAGAAGTTATTGTTTTTGGGACCTGATAGTTTGAGAAAAAAGCTGATTAGTCAGTCACGTAATCTTGATTGGATTAAAATAGCCTCAGACAATAATGTGAAAAAAAAAAATTGTTCTACTTATGAAGGTGGAAAAGTTTTAAATAGAAGGATGACGTGATCCACAATGATTTGGCAAAGAAGTGGCCCCGCATTTCATTCAAACCAGGCTGCTTGATCATGGAGATGATTGTGGGGCACACGACACGCTGGTATTTTTTATTCTTAAGGCTTTAAATTGGTTATTATTTAAAAAAATATATAAATTGTTTCTTTTGTAATGTTGTGTTTTCTTTTGTTTACAGTGATGGTTTATGTTGCCTCTGTTGTCCTCACGTTTATGGGGTGTTTTTCTTTAGTGTTCAGGTAGTCCATCCCTGTCTAACTGACGTAGGGTGAGTTATGAGGGCGAACTAACTGCTTTCTTCTTATTTTTATTTATCTATATATTTATTTATTCCTAAGTCACTGTTTCAAGCAAACAGTGAGTCAGTAGGCAATATTATGTTGAACCTGATTATTTGCAGTGTTTGTCAGGGTTTGGTTGAGGTTTTAGGACCCAAATGCAGAGGCAGGAAGGCAGAGGTGAGTTTTTGTAGATTTAATGAAATGTTCACAAACAACTGAGGCAGGAACCCAAAAATCCAACATGAAAAATGTAAAAAAAACCAGAACCGTGGAGACATCTAGGGAAAACAATCACGACGAGGTAAGACGAAGTAAGACGAGGTATGACAAGGAACCAGCGCTGAGGAATGGCACAAGGAGAGTATTTATGGGAGACTGAACAAAGACAGGACTAAAGAGCTGATAGGGAGCAGGTGTGAAGAGAGGCGTATGGAAAGGAGCTAAGGAAAAGGAGTCCAACACAAGAGGGCAACAAATAAAGACCTAAGAACTCAAATATAACCAGAAAACACAACAAAATAGGAATTAAACCTATAAAACTAGAAAACATGGAGCAAAGTAAAACTGAATACTCAAAATAGAATTCAAATTTATTGTCATTTCACTGTCACAAGTACAGAGCACCAAATTAAATTCTATGCATTTAACCCATCCCTTTGGAGAGCAGTGGGTTGCCATTGTGCTGCGCCCAGGGAGCAGTGTGGGGTTAAGGGACTTTCTCAGGGAGCCAGAGTGGCAGTCTGTGGGAGTGGGGGGTCTAACTCACAACCTGAGGATTTAAAGCCCTATGCCCTAACCACTAGGCCGCCACTAGCCCCTGCCCAAAAGAAAACATAACAGAAGCAAGACTGTGACTGTGTTGAGTGATGATTTTTTGCAATGTTCGTTTTCACCTGCTTTAAAGCCTCATTTCATTTCAATTCAATTCAGTTTATTGATATAGCAGCAAGTCACAACACATGTCGTCTCAAGGCACTTTACAGTTCACCAGATCATCCGGTCAAATTCATTCACAGTTTTCTATCTAAGGAAAACCAGTTGATTGCATCGACTCATTGACTCGAATGCGATCCCTCACACTAAGCATGCTTGTAGTGACAGTGGAGAGGAAACACTCCCTTTAAACAGGAAGAAACCTCCAGCAGAACCAGGCTCAGTGTGAGCGGCCATCTGCTGAGGCCGACTGGGGTTCAAGGAGACAGAAGCAGAGATACAAAAAGCATCTGTAAAAGGAAACACACAGCCAGGCAGACGAGCTCCGAGCCAGTCACAGTCAGAGAAAGAGGACAACACTGAAAAACAGGCTGATCTCGAACATCTATAAACAAAGGTGTTGATGGCAGCAGCACAGCTGATATTTCTCTCCAGGGTGGTGTCATAGCCAAACAGGAACAGGCCAGATGAAGCTACTATGAGAAAAAGTAGAGAGAGCAGACCGTTAGAGATTGAACTAACAGATTCTATCGAATCTGTTTTTAGAAATTCTAGGAACCACTAGTAAACCTGAAGATTGAGAGCGAAGAGCTCTGTTGGGAACATAAGGAACAATCAGATCTCTGATATAAGATGGAGCTTGGCCATTTAAGGCTTTATATACGAGAACGAGGATTTTAAATTCTATTCTGGATTTAACAGGAAGCCAATGAAGAGAACCCAGGATAGGAGAGATATGATGTTTCTCTTTAATTTTCATTTTCATATTTAAATGTATGGTTCTCTATCTGTGGTTCTGCAGGTTAGTCCACCGTCCATCTATGTATCAGAGTTTAAATATCTTATGCTCTACATTAAAATATTAGTGTTATGTAGAGAAGAAAAGAGTTTGTATTGACAGAAAATATATATATGTGGTGGGACAAACACTGTAGGATCAGATGGCTGTGATGTGAGCGAGCCAAAACCCCCCCTTTAAAACTGATCGCAGCCATTTCATCGATCTCTTTGCCCGAGATTACTTGGTCTGGAAGAGAGAGGAATGCTTCTTCAGGTGAAATCCTGTCCTTCACAGCAGGAAAGTATAATGCAAGGAGTCACAGCTAAAGACCTAACATCAGGCCCTGAACTGCTATAAGTTATCATACAGATTAAAGCCCTGCAAAGGTAACTGTTTTTGTTGCATTGAACTATTACAAGTCTGTCCGAGAGCTGCCTGTTGGACCAAGAGGACTGAGTTCCTGGGCTGAACTGGACTGGACATCACTCCTTTCATCCACCAAATTAACACATAGTAAAACTTGTTGGTTTATCTCATGGTTAATGAAGTACTCCATTTTGCGCAAGGTGTAGAATAGCTAAATTGCAGGTGTTTTATCTGAAGGAATCTCCTTCATCTTTAATCACGATAGCTTCATATCAAAGGGTTGTGAACTGAATGTTGACTTTATGAAGTGTGTGTGGCTGTGAATGCTTTGGTTTTCTTTTATTTCCCCCTTGTTCCTGAGAGTGAATGTGATAACTTTGAGCAGCTAGTATTGTTAGGCCAGGCTACCTCGTTTTGGCTAGCATTTAGGGTTGCCACCCGTCCCTTGAAAAACAGAATCGTTGCACTAGCGGACCTTAGAGAATATTACCAGGCTGCCCAGATAACTCCCATAATAAATATAAGTGACATAAAGTACGAGACAAAATGGAAAAATATCAAACAAAAAGTCCACAGAAGAGAATTGCGGACTATCATTGGAGATATAGAGACCCCTAAGAATACACTTGAGAAAGTTAATGCTATTACCAGTTTCACCCTGGGCAAATGGTTACATATAATCCAGAAATGTAAAGTAGAGGAGTAATTGGCCAGCCTAAAACAAATATTTTACACAGGACCTAAGATTTAAACAATGGACAGAAAGAGGTATAACAGCATTATGTGTAGTCCTCATAGATAGGTACTTTAAAAGTTTCCAGGAACTAGAACAAGAATTTGCCCTTGGAACTCAAGATCATTTGAGATATCTTCAATTAAGGTACTTCTATAACAAAGAGATAAAACAAAGATTAGACTTAAAGGAAAATGGAATTGTCAAAATGTCAAAATGTTAATAGAGCAGTCGTGGGTGAGCGGTTAGGGTGTCAGACTTGGATCCCAAAGGTTACCGGTTTGACTCCCGACCCCCCAGGTTGGTGGGGGGAGTAATTAACCAGCACTCTCCCCCATCCTCCTCCATGACTGAGGTACCCTGAGCATGGTACCGTCCTGCCACACTGCTCCCTTGAGGCATAAATGCAATTTCATGGTGTGCAGTGTTCACTTGTGTGTGCTGTGTCACAATGACAATGGGAGTTGGAGGAGTTTCCCAAAGGCTTTCACTTCACATAAGGGAAAGAAATATAGAACATTGATATATCAGTATATTCATAATCTGCTGGTATAATTACACATGGTTAGTCTATTCCATAGAAATGCTCCATCATTATCAATTTTATTTCTATAGAGTTCAGGACTTAATACTTATCTGAGAGCCAAAATTGTCCCCTGACCCAAGAGTGTTGAGTAAAAGATCAAAAGCATCTATCAGGCTCCTCTGTGCCCGCTTGCAGTCTCTAATTTTTTTGTGCCTTGTTGTTGTATGATGCCCTATGTCTTGCTAAAGTCATAACTTCCTTTAACTTTCTCATGTTTTTGCTTCATTTTACCCTCAAACATATAATGTATTTTGAGTTTTGCTTGGTAATAAATTGAAACAAGTATTTGTATATTGCAATCTGAAATGAGGGGGAAGGATTTCTTGTCATGATCGCATCTGAAGAATCCTCTGAATGAAGCAGTCACTGAACAATAATATCAGGGTTCTTTGCTTAGTTATGAAAAAGTCTACCGTTGTTCTTGCTCTAATGCTACTACCCTGAAAGAAGTTCTGTTCTATCTCCAGTTTTTCTTCAATTAACAAATATAGAGGATCGGCTCAACTTTCAGGTCTTTTCAGCTTTGCCGTCTACAAAGTAAATTTTGTTACATTATTGTTGTAAGTAATAAACAGTTATTGTACAAGAAAAAATATCTATTTCATATGATAATTATTTTTACAAATATGCAATCCAGCAATGAAACTGTTTTTTAAAGAGTTTATTTTAAGTATTTTATTTTTTCTAAGTTTGTATTTTCAAAGGATTTTTTTCTACAGATTTTAAACATTGTTTCAATACGATTTTGTCAACAAAGGTTTTTGCTCTTTTTACAAAGTAGCATTTTTGTCAGATTGAGATTTACTAATTGCATTCTTTTCAAATTGTGTTTTACAGAGCATGGTCTATCCATTGCCGGGTGCGCACTTTCCTCTGGGGAGAGGAATGAAGAAGATGCATCGCTTTTGGTGTTTATGGATGCTAGAAACATCATTCTATTGGTCACTCTTGTCTATCAAGAGCAGGAATTCTTACTGTGAAGAGAAACATGGTCAGTAAAACGCAATTTCAAAAGAATGCAATTCGTAAAATTCAATCTCATAACAGATCTTTTAAAATAATAAATATATAAAATCTGCAAAAGAGAAAAAATCTAAATTTGTAAAAATTAACAACTTTAAAAAAATTTTTGAAAAAATTATATCAGAAATTTTTTTTAAAAAGGGTTTTTTGAAAAAATCTAAATCTGAGAGACACTAAAGTTACTCTCAAAAACTTTTGTTTTTTCATTTCTGGATTGCATGTTTTCTTATTTCCAAAACCTGTTATTTGCTTGCAACAATAATGGAACAAATCACTCCATAAATGTCCCTTCTGAACGCTTCATCCCCAGAGCATCAACCTGCCACCACTGTGCTTGGTGTGCAGCATTTTTTCAGTTTGGCCTTTATTGCCATTCCTCCTTCCTCCCACTCACCTATGGAAGCATGATTTGTGTAATTCATAGCTAACAGCTGAAAGTTTTGTTCCTCTTCACTCTGACTCCATTGTTTGTCCTTTGTGGGACCCATTGGGACTCAGATGTGTTGAATCATTTTAGCGCAATGGTTAGCATGTGGGACAAATTAAATCCAAATCTAGCTCTTATAATGAAAACAACCATAGTGTGATTTTTTTCAATAATCTTTTTTATAGTTGGTTAGATTAGCCTAAATCCTTTCAAAATTAAACTGGGGCTGTAGCCAAAGGAAACTGTCAGTTTTTAATAGGGAAGTATGTATATCTTTTTTTAGGTTGAATTTTTTGCTAATGGAGATGCTCCTACAACACAACAATTTAGCAAAGAGGGAAAATGTTTTTGGAAAGTAATCCTTTTTTGGAGTGAAGTTGTTCTTTTTTTTTCTTTTTTACTTGAATCCATAAACTGATAGCCAAGCTAAACCACCCAAATGCAAAACAGAAGACAGGCGTGCCAGCAAAAAAAAAATGCACACAATAAAAATAAAGCAAAAGCTTACATGACAGAAACTAACTTGAACTTATGAGAATGGAATTACAGTAACAATCAAAGCAAATACATAAGATTTTGACAAAATAGGGAAATTATAACTATACACAAATAAGCAGTTTAAAGGTCAAAGTTATTTACAGTGGTGGTTTGCAACAAGGTACCAAGAAAAACCTGAGAATGGAAACAGGAGAAGGAGCTAAAGCTTAGAGAATTAAAGTAATTGATGGTTCAAACTTAAACAGGCAGTGCTGTCTGCTGTTGTTGACACGTATTGCGTTCACTTCCTATTTTAAGTGGAGACCTACTTTCTGTGTTGCTACTCAAGCTATCTCATTCTGAGCTAAGTTATCTTTTCTGTGATATCTCTAAGTTACTTACAAGAAATAAGTTTCAAATGTATTTAACGTCCTCAGACTGAGAGATAGGGCTCTCTAACTGCGCAAAGCTCAGTACATACATTTATACCTTATGGTGGTGCTTCTCTGGATCTCGTGCTGTCATACAGGTCTGCCTTGGGCATTACTGGTTGCTTGCTAGAGCCAATGGACTCAATGCTGCGACCCTGTGGGTGCCAGACCCTATGGCCTCAGGTTTTTGGGGTTTGGCCCCTCGGGAGTTGGCTCCGGGTCCTCTCTGTCATGATTGTTTTAAGAGATCTGACCCACATGCAGAGAACCACTCTGAGACCAGGGGAAAATGTTCAACAGGTTTATTGGAAGGGATGGTTTCACAAAGTAGGAACTGGAACTGAGTGAACTGGTGAACCAGAAATGGAAAGTCTGGAGGGAAGATCACAGTGATCAGTTTAGGGACCGTGGGAGAACTGACTGAAGCTTGAATGCTGTTGGAGCGGGACTCACGTTTGAGGGGGTTCTTGTTTATCCTTGAATCCAGTCAGTGTGGGTTAATCCAGAGAAGAGGGAACTCGTTGGAGAGCAGACAGGTAGACATTCGTTGGACCCGGAAGAGCAATGGAACGGACTGTCACTTGGATTTTCGAAAGGGACATGAACGGCTCATGTAGATGTTTTCCCTTACTCAGTGTGAACTCAGTAAATCCTTCCAGGGGGAGAAGGCCAGGCATCCAGTTACACAGGAAGGCTTCCTGCCGAAGAGCAAAGACAAAAACAATATAAGACTCAGAGAAACAAAGGCTCAGGTTAGACTCTGCTAATCTCAGCTTGGCTAGAGTACCCAAAACTGGCAAACACTCTGGCGTCGAGGTAGTGACAGTCCACTGCTCAAATACTCCTCAGCAATGATCCAACGAGCTGCAGGTGTGCAGGAGGGCCAATGAGAACACGGCACCACCTGGTGGTGGAGGGAGAAAAAACAGACAAACAACCCACACAAACTGGATTCCTAACACTCTCCTCTGCCCTTTTATGGTGGGTGCGGCCATCACTATGCTCTTCTTGTGTCTCAGGGATCTTGGGGATTACATCGCCTCTTTTTGTGTCTTTGGCCCTGTAGGGCTTGTCTGGGGCTGACCACCACTTCTAATAGAGCATACTTTCCCACTGAAGAAGCTTTGTGAATCCTTTATGCACAAGCAGGCTCATGCATTTGATTCCATGTGTTCATGGATACACACTATTACTAAATACTAAGCTGCAGCTAAAGATGTGTATACCAGCCTGATCAATAGTGATGTCATGAGATGAGCCGAGGCTTTGAGGCATGTGTCGAGTAATACAGGGGGCATTTCCAAGTAGCCCGTGTCGAGGCGTGATTCATATAAGGGAGGGGCCAAAATTGATGACATCCTAAGCCTCGCTGCCCTGATACCATGTGATGGGAAGTGGTTCAGAAAGTGCAAGAACTTCGACGTGCATTTAGACAGCCTCTGTGTTCAGTCAAGATGTGGGAGTTTGTGGGAGAGTTGCAGTCAGTTGGATAGAGTTAGGATAGATTCTAAGAATAAGATTGTTTGGAAAAACAACCAATATAGTTGGTTAAAACCATTTTACTTAGATCAAAAAATGTAATGATCAACATCTGAGCAAGCCACTGGACACAGTTATAACTTAAGTATTTAGTAGTATTGTTGTCCTAGAAGTAGTTACTAGTGTTAGTGGTGTCAGCTGTAAGACACTGACTTCCACTCCTGAGGTTAATGGTTTGAGACCTGCATGAGACTTTTGAAAGTTGTGTCTATATTTAAGTATTTTCGTCTAATATGACTAATTTATATTGGTTTGCTCTATTACAAATATAGATTGGGTAAAAACACTGCCAAATTAGATTGTTTGGTTTAACCAAAAGATTGGTTGAACACAAATCTTCCAACACGATTGAAACCAAAAACAATAGTATACTTTGAATGATTTTTCTCTTCCAAGACATTTTACACACAAAAAAAATATATAAAAGATTTTATTATACACACCGATCATTAACAATTTCAAACGAACTTAAATGGGAAAAGAAAAACAATTGCAAAAAAATCCCAGGTTATATTACTAACTGTAGTTCTGCTTTCCGCCAGTAGGTGGTGACATGTTCACATGAAGCTTCATGAACTGTGGGGATCGTTGAAGCAATTTGACCAAACGGTTCAATGCCTCATGAGGCTTCATCTCACCATCACTACTGATAAATATTGTGTGATCACAATATTGTCTTACTTTTATAACATTAATAGAGGCATGACAGAGTTTTTGAATAATACTGCTACCTTTGGTCAAAACACAGGACTGCAGCCCTCCTGCTCGTTATCATAGCTCATGCTCGTTTACCTTAGGTGGACATGAGGAACAATTAGATCTCTAATATAAGATGATACATCAGCATTGTGATATGTATCGTATCTCCAAATATCGATCCATCCATCCATTTTCTGACACGCTTAATCACAAGTGGGGTTGCAATGGGTGCTGGTGCCTATCTCCAGCTGTCAATGGGCGAGAGGCGGGGTACACCCTAGACAGGTCGCCAGTTCATCGCAGGGAAACACAGAGACAAACAGGACAAATGACCATTCACACACACACATACACACACACCTAAGGAGAATTTTTAGAGAAGTCTATGAACCTAACAGTCATGTTTTCGGACTGTGGGAGGAAGCTGGAGTACCCGGAGAAAACCCATGCATGCTCATGACTCTTTAATCTACTGTATAAATCTAAATGTGTGAATGTGCAGTTCATCTCTGCTTTACATTCTTATTTGTATTTGTAATTCCTGCATTAAAATGCTAAACTATCACCAACTTATCACCTTTCTATGTTAAAAGCTTCTTCCGATACATATGTATTGTATGCACATTAAAGATAGAAATAGAAGAGGAGAGAAGTTCTTTATCTGATTTGCCCGAAGATCCCTCCAACTCTGGCAGTGGATGAGCTAATTTCTCCTAGATGACACTTTGAACCACGAGGCAAGGGGCACACTCATTTACTGACCACATAGTTTCACTGGATCCTTTGTGCATTGCTATCCAACTCTTGCAACGCATCTGCCTTATCTTCCATTGCTCATTTTTGTGCAATGAGTAACGGGGAAATTTGTGAAAATCTCGAAATATTTTCATATTAGTGCAGCATTGTTCACAAACCTCAGCTCAATCATCTCTGAATAAATTCAGCATTCAGCTCTCCTTAAATGACAGAATAAGCTGATGTCTGAAAGTAACTTGTTTTATGTTGCTGAAGAAACATGCATCATATTTCTAAGCATGTACTGTGGAACTGGACATAAAAAAAAGATGCATCAATTTTTGGAATCGTGACCAAGAGCAGCTGCAAAACTGACTGATTTCTACAGAATGGACAGACTTTATGTTGCATGTACACAGTAAAAAAAAAAAAAAAAGGTTGACAGAGCTCAAAATGTTAAGGGAACAAACTTCTGCACAAAAAAAAAAAAAAAAAGTTTAGGACTTGCCTTCCAGACTTTGATTTCTTATGTTATTGTAACAGTGGTTAGCACTGTTACCTTGCAGCAATCAGGTTCTGGCTTTGATGCCTGGCCCAGTATATTTCTGCATGGAGTTTGCATGTTCTCCCTGGGCATGTGTGGGTTCTCTCTGGGTACTCTGGCTTCCTCCTACAGGCCAAAAAAATTACTGTTGGGTTAAATGGCCTCTCTAAATTCTCTTTAGGTGTGAGTATGTGCATGATTGTGTCTCTGTGTTGCCCTGCAATAGACTTGCAACATACCTGCTGATGGCCCATAGACTGCTCGAGATAGTCATCAGTCCCACTGCGACCCTGACAAAGGCTAAGCCGAAGAAGATGGATGTGCTTTGGAAAAGGTAGGGACTGATGCTGTGCTTACTAACCACTAGGCCACAGCATTCCTGATTATATATAGGTCAACTAATGCAGTCTACTCAGTTTCTGAATAGTTTCTGGACCAAAGTTAAGTATTTACTTTTTGAAATAAATACAACATTCAATTTTTGTCACTACTTTAATGCAAATAAATTTTGTACTTATGTTAAATGGTAAAAATTTGTTTTTTCCAAATTGAAAAAGTAAATCATAAACAAACAAAATCTTGTTTATGATCTGTTATAAGTTATAGTTTTACTTTGTTTCAATGCAGATTTTTTACTTGTTTGAAGGTAAAAAAAAACACATTTCTAATAAATTAAAATTTATACTTTATACAACAACTGATAAATTTAATTCGAGAAAAAAATAATACAGTTAAGTGTAAAAAATTACAGTAACAATTTTAAGTTGATCCGAAGTTTTTCAGTGCTTCATAAATCCTGATTCTAGATCAATTTCCAATCAGACAGATCCATACAATAACCCAAGCATTGTTTCTGTTCAAATCCAAAAAAAAAAAAAAAAAAATTATAATAATACAATTTGGGCTGTATTTCTAACACACACACACACACAAAAAGAAGATGTGAGCTTCCCCGGAGCAACTATGATCAAATATGACAGTGATACAGGTTTGTTAAAATTGCATTGATAGAAGCCCTAAAGCATCTCCATGACACAATAACGCAACTTGATGAGTGATGTGAAGCGCAGTCCTGGCAGGCAACAGTATTTACATAACAGATGTTTTCTTCATGGAGGTCTGCTACTTGAAAAGACACTAAACTCTGAGTCAAACCAAATTAAATAGCAGAGGTTGAGTTGGCAGCAAGTGGGAGACAGCTCAGTTAAGGAGAATCACTTCAAACTTTCAGAAACTGTCCTGATCATGCTCTTCAACATTTGTCAAATATCATGTGGCCATAATTGAAGTGCAAAGCCACATTTGTCATGGTGGTTTTGAGATCAGTGGAATGCTTAAGGCCTCTTGGATTTCTGAGAGCCACTTTGACCAATTCGTGTCTTAGACAGTTGTTGACGGCATATGTGATGCATACTGGATATATTTTGTTCTTCTGCCTCTGTACACGTAACGCTGACTGGAATGTGGCTTTGAGAAAGTCAATAAAGTGTCTGTGGTCAGGCCCAAAGAGATCATCCATTCCTTAGGCAACAGCAAGAAATAAAATATCCTCCGTGGTTTCACGTAAATGAAAGTATCCCATGTCATTGCACGTTAAGGACACTCAAATCATTTCCACAACTTTTTTTTAAAATTTTTTATAAAACAGTAGCTTTAGGCAACCTGAAACTAGACCTTCGACAAATTACATTAAATCCCGCAGCTAAAGTGCACACTCTGTGTCACACAAAAGCTATCTGTGAAAAGATTATTTGTTTTTTTTGTTTTTTTCTGATAAGTTACAATACTCAGGGACTTAGCATGCAGACACCAACAGCAATAACTTTTTTTAGTGCTTAATTTCTAAAGGGCTGGTTATCCTCCCGCAGCAGTGTGTCACAGTTAGCTTGTCACAGCATGACGCAGATATATTTGATTTATGACCAATATTGAAGAGTGGTCTGCACCATGTTATTCCACGCCGCAATGCAAGAGGGACAATCAGGAACTAGCTGTGGGTCTGGATGCGAAAAAGAGCAAGAAAGGTCCCAGCGTTCTTGCGCACCTCGCTCTTCTGGTCCATCTTCACAAGTTGTTTTCCAAAATGGCGGTCATAAAAACAAAACAGGCCGGTAAGGTACCAAACAGGAAATATGCATAGTGTAGAGCGGATGTATATTTGACCAATCAGAGGCCTAATTTCTTCGGCACTCTCTGCGGTCACCTACGGTTTTGGAGGGAAGGGGCGGGGGCATATCTGCGTTAACTGCAAAATACACACAGATGACCTGGTTTCTGAGCATAAACCAGTCTTTAGGCTTAACTGGTTTTACTCAAAATGTTTACAGTCCTACCCTCTCTTGACATCAAACACTTGATCCGATGCATGCAGAAAGTAAAGCTTGAACATACGGATGAAGATTCTCAGTCATCCAGGTCATGGTCATTCCAAAAAAGTTAAAAAACAAAAACTTTGTTTCCAAATTTGAAGACATTTCGCGTCCCATCCAGGAAGCTTTTTCAATTCAAACTGCCCATTCCTAAGGGGCAGACCCATTCGTCCGTTTCAATTTGCATGTTTTCTAAGCCAAAACAAGGCTTTGTTTTTGGTCCACTCTATAAAGCCTCAAACTCAAAACTATTTCTGACATTTTGAATTAAAAAAGCTTCTTGGATGGGAGGCAAAACATCTTCAAACTTGGAAAAAAGTCCAGTGGATTGTTTTTCAACTTTTTTGGAATAAAGCTTGAACAAATAACAGCAACCCGGTCCATTCGAACTGGGTTGTCCTTCTAAAGCTTTTCTTCACAAATGTCTCTCTCCTTACCACTTTCTAATAAACTTAAAACATAGTATTTCAGAGGATCACTGTGGTTTTCATTTTTGCTATGAAAATATCTTTGCCCCTCCGGATACATGTGCCTCACATGTGTTTTGTGATTTTTGAGCAGGCTGAAGAATATCTCCCTCAAGGTGTTTGTGTAAAGTGCGACGCATGGATATGAAAGCTGATCAGGAGTAATCAAAAACAAACAGAGCTTAACACAGGTCATTCCTGAATAAACATTTTTAAGCAAGGATTAAACATGAATATCTGTTGTACTTTCTGTTCTTGATGAGCTGAGATCAGGAGAAATGTTATTCTGAAAAGGCTTAAAGAAACAATGAGCTACCATTTGTATATCTGACAGATAAGAAGAAATGCAGTCAGGCCTAAGTGGATGTGAGGAATGTGAGGAAACGTGGCACAACCTAGCAGCAAGTCATTGCCTTTGTTTCTGCATCAATCCAAACCATGCATTGAATTGCAATGGTTAATCTTGAAAAAAAAAAATTATATATATTTAAATATATATATATATATATTAGTGCTGTCAAACTATTAAAAATTTTAATCGCGATTAATCGCATAATATCAACAGTTAACTCAAGATTAATCGCAAATTAATCGCATATTTTATCTTTTTATTTTATTTATTTTATTTGGGCATTTTAAAAAATGCAAATGTGCAATAATGTAAAAAAAACTTG
>NW_015150947.1:254970-262248 GCF_000732505.1 Cyprinodon variegatus
TAATATATATATATATATATATATATATATATATATATATATATATATATATATATATATATATATATATAGCTTTGGCTACCGTGGAAAACTTTGGATAAAAGCATTTTTTACCTAAATGCAAAACTGTGTAACAGAAAACTATGGTCTAAATCACTCTCAATAAAAACATATATTTAAATTTAAGTCAATAAACATTTAGTGTGTTTATTCTGTGCGAATACAAGTTTAGAAGGTTACAACTTACAAATACAAGAATCAAACACTTACTACTGTGATTCACAGATCTATCAATACAAAACACAAAAAGGCATATCACAAATTTACAACTACAAATCACAAATCTAGGAGTAGTAATCCCAAGGATACTTTCACAAGTAAAGAGCGATGCAATTAACTCTGCATTTCACCCATCCCCTCGGGAGCAGTGAGCTGCCATTGTGCGGCGCCCGGGAGCAGTGTGGGTTTAAGGGTCTTTGCTCAGGGATCCCGAGTGGCAGTCTGTGGGGGTGGGGCTCAAACTCTGAACCTCTGGATTCCAAGCTCTATGCCCTAACCACTAGACCTCGAAAATTAGTGTCAACCACCTTAAAATAAGAATTTTTGTTTTTCCACAAAGGCAGCGTAAAAGACCACACCGATATCAAATTAAGAGCCTTTTGTTCAAAGTTAATTGTTTTGGTTAACATTTCTCCATTTTTCTACTTTACTGCAAGAAGCCTAATTAATAGACATAGAAATAAAGTACGTATTTGATAAAATTCTTACTCCATGTTATTACTATATAGATATTATTTCTAAATGTAATATTCCTTCACTTTTAGGCTGTTATTGCAACCACACCTTATTCAGTTTTAACATTAATCCTTTTACAACTCTTATTAGACTGTAAACTTTGCTTGAATTTAATGTTTACATTTTGGAGGACTCAGATAAAAAGAAAAGGCAACAGAATGAAATTATATGAAGAATTGACTGGAAGGTGGATAGAAAGACGTCCATCATGCAAAAGTGAAGTTTAGGTTAACAAAAGACGTAAGAAATTAATATTTGTTAATAGGCTCCAAAAGATTATATTGCACTGAAATGAGACCTGGGGAAGTCTGCCTTCAGAGAAAATCCAGATCAAAGTTTGAGGAGCTGAGGAGAACAAATAGTTATTTTTACCATCAGTGAAGATAAAAGCAATCTGAGTGTAAAAAGATTAATTTTGGACTCCAGTGCATTTGGAGCATTCAAACTGAGACGTTGGTGTTTACTTACAGGAGACTGAGAGCAAGCCATCATGCTCCGGATCATCAAATGTTGGCATCTGAACATAGCCCTTTATAAAGTAAGAATTTCCCCCAGGATACACATTCGATACTGTTGGTGTGTGCTCATTTTCCTCTGCGTGCGCTTAGGATTTTTTCCAATAAAAGATGTTGTCAACAGATTCCAAATGTTGCACAATAACAGAGAGACTGGTTTTGCTCTTAGATCCTGCTCATGCTTTCATCGGTACAGATTTACTCTGTCAGCAGTAGTTTAATCTGAAAGTTTTCCTTTTGGCAAATTGCTGCAGTACAGGAAACTTCATTCGGACTCCCATCTTCCCAAAAAAAAACTAATCTCACAGACAAATTATTTCAAAATTAGAGTGATTTGTCAAAGTGTTAAAATCAATGTCAAGCATTTCCAAATTACAAGTACGGAAAAAGGGTGAAACAATTTACACAAAAAAAAAAACAGTTGTTTGTAACAACAACAAAAACTATACCACCTGTCACATAACTGATTAAATAAAGGATAATTCTTCCTTTTTGTTATCTTAGAATAAATGCAGGTGTTTGAAGGCAAACATGAAGACGAAGCAATCTATCATCTAAACATGGGAAAAGGATCAACCAACTGCCAACCTAACAGGAGAGGCAAGGGAAGCATTAATAAGAGAAGCAGCCAAGAGGCACAAGACAAGCTAGCCACTGGACTACTATGAATTATGAATTCCACAAATCTGGCTTTAATAGTGATGAGAGGAAAGTTGTTATTAAAAGAATACAGCAGGAACTGTTGTTTACAGTTCGTCAAAGGCCTGACCAGGAAACATGCAGATGAAGATGCTCTGGTTGAATACAAGTTTGAGTAAGATTTATGTACACACACAAATTTCTGACAACATATTCATCCATGAGAACATTTACATATTTGCAAATAAGAAAAACTAATTTAGAAGTGAGAATTCCTCATTTTTGATTAGAAGACACAAACTCAAAAATATAAATTGCATTTTTATAAGTAAGAATAACAAATTTACAAATAAGAGTCTCAAGTTTATGAGTGCAGATCAAATACACAAGTGAAAGCAAAAAGTCTACTTGGTATAAATTAAAATAAAAACAAGTATAAATGGAATATTCTAAAGTAAAAAACAGAAACTTTTCGAGTACAGAACAACTAAAAGTAGAAATCGTAAATTCACTAGTAAGAATCACACATTTATTAGGTACAAAAGAAACATTTATAAAAATTTAAAATTTTAAATCTGAATGAGATTTATGTAAGTACATTACAAACACAACTTCAGAAAAAAAACATACATTTATGGGAGCAAGATACACGTCTACAAGTAGGAATCACAAACTTAACAAGATTTGGTCATTTATGATTACAAGGGAAAATCTACTAGTTAAGTAAAGTAGAAAGTAAAAATCAACAATTTACAAATAAGTCACAAGTTTATGAGTACAAATCAAATTTACATGTACAAATATTAAAATATATACAAGTACTAATAGAAACTTTACAAATATAGATCACAATTTTGAAAGTAAGATCCATGAGCACAAAAACAGAAATCTACAAGCACAAAGCCTAAGTTTACAAATATGGAGTCAGAAGTTTATGGATACAAATCAAAAAGTGTATTAAGTAAAAAGGAAACATGTGTACCTAATAGTTGAAATAAGATTTCTTTTAGTACAAACACAAGTTTAAGAAAACAAATTACATATAAATAAGTAAAAATCCTAAACTTTATAAAAGTAAGAATCACACAATTTTCAAGCACCAATCTCCAACACCTATTAATGTTGAAGGTTGTTCATCAACCGCCCTAAAATGAGAAGGAGATAAAGAAGAGATCAGAATCATCAATGGAAGGCTAAATCTACAGCTACCTTTTATATCTCTGCTTCTTTCTGCATGTCTGCTTCTGTCTCCTTGAACTCCAGTTGGCCTCGGCAGATGGCCGCTCACACTGAGCCTTGTTCTCCTGTTAAATTAGTTTTCCTCTCCACTGTCACTACAAGCATGCTTGGTGTGAGGGATTGCAGAAGAGTCAATGAGTCGATGCAATCACCTAGTTTTGCTTTGACAGAAAACTTTAAACCGATCTGACTGTATGATCGGGTTGTATTTTCTCTGTAAAGTGCCTTGAGATGACATGTGTTGTAAATTGGAACTATATCAATAAACTGAATTGAACTGAATTGGATATCTTTGCTGAGATGTTTCTTTTCACTTTCACTTTGCACATTGTAACTTTCAATTGATGGTGCTCTTTTAACGTTCTTCCTCTTGTTTAAAGGTGGTTGATAAACCACTTTTAGTTACATCATTGCATCTGACTAGATATTTAATAAAGGGCATGATAAAAACATTGCTCCGTTGTATGGGACCATTTACCCCGCTGTGACTGGTCAGGTCTGTTGAGCCTAACCAGACTGAAGTCATTCTGGCTACTCCTTAGCTGGAACTTGGAAGCTGATTGGTGTTGAAAGGAAGCAGGAAGAAGGTAAATCCAGAACAATCCCCTTCCCAAAAATGATGGAAAAAGACTTAGAGGTCCACCTTTCAGCGGTAGAGATATGAAGTCAGATTTATACCAAAAGTGCCAGATTAAATACATTAAAATCCATGAATGTAAACTGCTTTGCATTTTTAACGTTTTATGCAGGCAGATTCAATACAATAAAACCTCCAATATGTCAAAACCTTGAGTCCATGCTCCTCTAAGGATGTTAATGTCTGTGTTTAGGTAGAAGCCAGAGTTAATTCAAGCTTAACATTCCTTATATAGACACTAAAGTTAACATTTGCATAGCTCATACCAAATTCCAAATTTAACATGATTCACCTTAGAGCATATTGCTACAGCTTTTAGAACAAAGACATGACTGATAAAACTAAGTTATTTTTATGATGACTTTACTTAACCACAGTTTTACTCTTGATAAAACAGTGATAAGCCTGAAGATGCTTTGCTATTAGTATCTATAACGCATCTGCTCTTTGGGCAGAATGTTGACTTTATAGAAAACAACCCTAAACATACAGCCAGAGCTTCAAAGGAATGGTTTAGGTTAAAGCACATTAATGTGTTGAGAAGTCATGTCAACAAACACTCCATCTTATCTGCCTGAGTTTGAGTTATTTTGATAAGAATTGGCAAAACTGTCTTTCTCCAGATGTGCAAAGTTGGTGGAAACATGCTCTGCAAGACCTGCAGTCCAGGGTGGCTAAATACAAACCATAAAACATTTGAAAGAAAATTAATCATTAACATTTTCTATCCCCTTCATAATCATGCATTAATTTTAGTTGGGCTATTGCATAAAAATCACAATAAAATACATTGAGGTTTGTGATTTTAATGCTCTTTAAATTCAGAAGAAACTAGATGTTTACAGAAACCAGACTCCACAACTACAGGATAAAACTGTGAAATGTGCGGTTGTTTTACAGGAGTTAGATTTGATGATCATCTGCAGAGATTATTTGAAACAATACAGGTGAGATTAAATTACAGTTTTATCAAAAACAAAACAGATCCTGATCTAATCATCTAGGTTTGCTGTTTGTGTTTTATTTTTCGTTTATTGACATTTTCTGGTAGAATTTAGGATCTGTTGATTAGAAATGACAAATAATGGGTAAAACAAGCTGTGATTTAAGAAACAGCTTTTCTCAAACTGATTATTTTCTGTTAAAATTAAAAATATTATACAATACATTTGTTTTTGTTTTTTTTGCTGTTTACTAAAACATAGAAACGAAAGCAAATTAAAAGCCCCAGCTGTAAAAGCTAAAATAAAAATCAATAAATCAGAGTCTGATTTCGTTGGATTAGCTGGTGTTTACTGTGACGCGTTCCCAGGAGCTGCAGCGAACCACAGGAAGAATTAGATCTCACAACATTAAAGTTTTTACGATGATAAGGAGATCATTATTTTTGGAATTTTGGCACAGAACATCTGGATAACCGCACCAAGATTCCATCACGACCGGATGTGTAATTCCCGGAGATGGAGGGTCCAAGCGCTTCCAGGAAGTTCCTGTTCAGTTGGACCAGAATCCCAAATGGGAAAGTGTAATCACGGTATGCGGACAGCTATTTTTCCTGCTGGGAGGAAAACATTTTCAAATCAGCTCATTCTAAATCATGGTTGGCAGCTTGTTTTAGTCTGAATATTTGGTTCAGAAATATTTGTCTTTAGCCAGATTTTAGGATCCGCTGACTCAGAGAGGATATCAGCAACTACCTGCCTCTGCATCTCTGCACCCTCTTTTTTTAATCATATTTAATTTCTTTTAAACAGTGCCTAGAGGCGACATTTACAGACTCAATTTATCCTCTCACCTTGGTTCCCACAAACAAACTCTTGGCCGGTATAGCTGATTCTAATGCCCCTGCTTCTCCTGTTCCACTCATTGTTTCCAGAGGGAAGGATAAGGCCTGGAGTAATTACCTCAATCTGTGATCAAAGGTCACAGACAAATAGGACTGTGGCATTGGGTAGGGTAGCAGAACATCTAAACACACGGGGAAACATGAGATAGCCTGAGTGAATTGTGCCAAGTAAGGCTAAAAACATTTCGCTTTGCTTGTTGGTTGGGAAATCCACCTGGAAGCCAAGCTCAGGTACTCAGTAGATCCTCATCTAAGTCAATACTCCTACAAAATATAATGTGCAAAAAACTAAAGTGATAAACATGGGGGTGCCAGAGTGAGGTCCGTTGAGGACCTGAATGCAGAGATGAGGGAGGCAGAGATGAGTTCTTGCAAATTTTATCACAATTCCAAAGGCAACAGAAGCAAAGTCAAAAAATTAAATACTGAAAACCAAAAATCCAGGAGACATCATGGAAAACACAATTGGGAGCAAAGAAACCACAAAGAAACCTGAAGAACTGCACAGGGAGAGTATATATGGGAGACAGAACAAAGACTGGGGAAATCAGCTGATATGGAGCAGGTGTGGATGGAAGAGACTAGAAGGGAGCTACTGGAAAGAAGGCATGCACAAGGGGGCAACAGAGAGTAACTAAAGACTGCTTAAATATAACACAAAATGGAAAATAAACAAAAAATCAACAAAACAGAATTGCTAAGATAGCTGAGAACAAAAAACTCAAAGTCTAAGGGGAGAACCATAACAGGGGTCCGTATTTGATTCTCACCTTTGGCACATTTATAGTGTTTTGTAAAAGTATTTTAATCCCTACCTAAAAACTTCATTTGTCTTTCTTCTCAACCTTAAACTTTGATGTGCAATCGAGGGAAAAGTATTTTGCCAGCCACTGACTGTTGAAGTTCTCCCAATTTGAAAGATGAAAGAGGTCTGTTATTTTAAATCAGAGGAACACTTAAACAATGAGAGACACAAAAAGAAAAGAAATCCAGGAAATCTCTTCATTGACTTGAATTGATTTGTAAACTATGTTAGAAAATATGTTTTTGGTCAATAACATTTCAATAAAATACGTTGTATTGTCACCTTTGTTGACAATAATGTTTCCAGTTAGTTTTCACCAGGCTTGCTCACACCATAGCTGGTATTTTGGCCCATTCCTCCTTCAGATCTCCTCTACAGCAGTGATGTTTTTAACTCACTACAGAAATGTTCGATCAGGCTGATGTTTGG
Organism: Cyprinodon variegatus; assembly: GCF_000732505.1. Lineage (NCBI taxonomy): Eukaryota > Metazoa > Chordata > Actinopteri > Cyprinodontiformes > Cyprinodontidae > Cyprinodon > Cyprinodon variegatus. Next base: position 261,876 of record NW_015150947.1, read on the forward strand.
AGACAGTTAGGCCACTCCAGGATCTTGAAATGCTTTTTATGAAGCCACCCCTTTATTGCCTGAGTGTTTTTTGATCTTTGTCATGTTAGAAGACCAAGCCACGTTCCATCTTCAGTTCAATCACTAACGGAAGGAGGTTTAGGTTTAAAATCTCACTCGAAATGTCCCTGTTCATTCTTAACACAGATCAGTCATTGTTGTTTCCATCCCCATGCTTCACACACTGCAAAAAATGGAAATCTAAATAAGTCATTTTTTCTTAAAATAAGTGCATTTGTTTTTTAATTGAGGAGATAAGTGAGATACTTTGTCAATGGAACAAGACAAGTTACATTTAAAATGAGAAAAAGCAACCGCGTCGTCTTATTTCAAG
>NW_015150947.1:262679-264219 GCF_000732505.1 Cyprinodon variegatus
TACACATTCCATTGGCAAATAATCTTATATACCAACTCAAATTAAAATTATTATTATCATTTTTTTTTTTTTTTTTTTAGAAATTTTCACTTATTTCTGGACCATTTTTTCAGTGGGAGACGCTCTGATCATAGTGTGTCACTGATGGTAGCCTTTGTTACTTTTGTCCCAACTGTCTGCAGGGCAATCATTAGGTTCCTATGTGTAGTTCTGGGATAGTTGCTCACTGTTCTCATGACTCCACAGTATGAGATCTTGTGTGGGGCTCCAGATTGAGGGAGATTATAAATAGCCTTGTATGTCTTCCATTTTCCTCCAATTGCTCCCACTGTTGATGCATTCACACCAACCTTCTTGCCCATTGTAGATTCACTCTTCAGAAACCTGGTGCTGATTTAAAGTGTTCTTCCTGGTGTCATTTCACAGCAGTTCTTGGTCCTAAAATGCTTAGGTGTCTTTTATACAGTTTACGAGTTAAAATAGGGAACATTAATACAGGGAATGATTGGAGGAAAGAGGAGTTCTTAAATAAGTTAGGGGTTTGTAAAGGCCAGACATCTTGCTTGTAAATAAATGACCAAATGCTTATTTTCCACCATAATTATATATAATTCCTCAAAATCCTATAATGTGATTTCCTGGATTTTAATTTCTAATTTTATCTCTCATAGTTAAGTGTACCTACTATGAAAGTAACAGACCTGTTGTGTCCTTCAAAGTAGGAGAACTTGCACAATCAGTGGCTAACCACATACTTTTTGGCTCACTTTATTTTATTTGGATTCAAAGTGACAAACTGACACGCAGCAGCACATCATTGTAAAGCAGGAGGAAAGTGATTTACAATCTTTTTTTAAATGTACAAATAAATATGATCATTTTTTAAAGGAATACATTCCCAACAGTTAAATTGGTTTGTGTCAGATGTTTGAGGTTTATGTCAAAATGTTCTTCTCTGGCATGCAAAGGTTTTTATATCCCTTCCATTTTTTCACGTTTTATAACCACAAGCTCTGATCGCATGTTTGGGAGATTTTCTGTAACAGCCCATCCTCCTCAGTCCTCCCTCCTCTCCCTGCTCTGGTTCTCTCTCTGCTCAGACTCTTGCACTACACTCCTGCTGCTCCTGTCTAAATTTCAGAGCGCCTCCTCACCCTACTGTACGGGCCTCTAATGTTGGGGTCCTGGTGAGACAGAAACATCCAGGAAGTGACTGTGATGCAGTTTTTGCACCTAGACTCTCTGAACTAGAAGCATCTCTGGAGAATACTAGACCCATGGACACTAGTGATGTTTGTCTGCTTTCCATAATAAATAAAGCTGTCATGATGGGTTCACTGGTGTGACCCAATAATGCAGAACACCACTGAGACGGAAACTGGAGTAAAAGGTTTAACAGAGTTTATTGTCACAAGCACCAAGATAATGACCGGTTCTGGTTCAGGCCTGGAAAACTGGTTCACCGGAGTCTGCGTGTTCTTGGTTACAGCCTTGAGAGGAAAACTGTTGGGTCTGGAGAGGGTTTGTTCAGCAGAGTCCG
>NW_015150947.1:264657-273512 GCF_000732505.1 Cyprinodon variegatus
TACTAGGCTTAGGTGCTAACCAACTGGATCAACACTGCGGCGTTGAGGCAAGGTCTAAAGACAGCTTAAGCACCGTGGATCCTCTGATGATGGAATGGGCTGCAGCTGTGCAGGAGGCTCAACTCAGGAGGATCCACAGCAGACTCTACTGGAGGAAGGTGGTACTTCTCCAGCTCCCAACAAAAGCACTATGACTTGCTAGGTAAAAGCTAGGTCCACCATGTTAAGCTGAAACCCCCAGCAGGAGATAGAAGCTCCTCTTAACCAGGCATACGCTGTGCAATTTTTTTACCCTTTTCAGGCCGATTCCCCTGTAAGAATTTTTCAATCAGGCCAACTTTCAGCCTGATGGTGCGTTGAGTAGTCTACAGGGGGTAACCATGGGCGATCAGCCTCCCACAACCACATCCCAATCAGGAATCGTAAGGTCAGGAGAAAATCAAACATGTCGTGGGCAAATCGCTCAGTGCGCAAACAAGGATTCTTCTTTTTCTTCCTCCTCTCAGATGTAAACCCAGAAGCATGGCTGGGATGTTATTGAAATGGAATTATTTCTGTGAAATTGACAGATCGTAGTAGCCACGTTTGCTCAGCCATGTCTTTGTCCAAATACACCGTCGCCTTTTATTTTTAGGGCTTCCAGCACAAGACTGAACAAATTGCCAAGGCAGCGTGTTTCACTCTAGTGAGCTTCATATTCCTCTTCTTCATTTGGCTTTCCGACAGATGAGTCTGAGTAACGCCATCTCACTGTGGAGCTGAGTCTGACGTGGTGTTTAGACCTACAGTGTTCCCCTTTTAATTTAGTCTCAGTCTTAGTCACAATGACAAAAATCTATTCTTGTCTTAGTCATATTTAGTCATTGCCTTCCCAATTTAGTCTGTCTAAATGACGAAAATCAATTTTAGTCTTAGTCAAATTTTAGTCATTTTAGTCAACACTGTAAATAATAGAACTTCTCCACACACTGCTTCTCTTTTTCTCTATTTTATTTATATAACACTGTGCAGAATAGAACTCCTCCACACACACACACTGATTATCTTTTTAACATATATCACACTGTACACATTAAACCTTTTGTCGGCTTGTTTCATCATATCCACAAAGTCTTCATCCTCAATGGTCCTTGCAGGCAGGCCAGAATGCCCAACTACTACCAGCGATTCTAGGAGTATAAGCCCTCTGCTACTACTGACTGAGCGGCGTAAGGCACTCTGGGACAGGTGCCGTGTAGGGACAAACTGGGCAAAAACACGTAATCTTTAACCTATATATAACAATTACAATTAATTATAATAAATTAAATTTTTTTAATGTCCATTCATCCATGACTTGTAAATTTGATCTGGTCTTAGTCTCATTGACGAAAATATTTTTTTCTTCTCGTCATATTTTTATTTTATGGAAACAATTTTTGTGAGTCATCGTATCGTTATCGTCACGGGAAAAAGGGGCGTTTACAAAATATTTTCGTCATTGTCCTTGTTGATGAAATTAACACTGCTTAGCAGGTAGATTGCATCCGAGCGTCGGGCTGCACAGTGTGAGGACATACATCGTGAGCTGTGAACTTTTAAACCCTTTTCATCGTATAGTGTGAGTCGTAGCTGTGTGCAACGATTGGAAATATCGCACAGTGTATGCGCGGCTTGATGACACACTGAAGTGCTGTCCTAGTCAGCCACATGAATTATTTGCCAAATATCAAGGAAGCAACAGAAAATGAATGATGTAGAAAATTCGATGGATTTGCGATTAGTTTGAACCTACCATGGGTTTTTGTTTTAACTTTCATTTGTGTAGCGCTTCAAACACAACCCGTTTCTCGATATATGTGTACTTGGGTACACGAGTACTGCATTCTCGTGTACTTGTGAAACGTCATCAGCCTCAGTCCTAGTACTGTTCCAATTCACAAGAACAGCAGACCCAGAATGGACAAAGTACCCAGATGTTGTTCTCGCCCCTCCCTCTTTACCCAGCATGCATCAGAGCAGACTTGTCCATGCTTGAGATTGACAGCTGTCCCAGCATGCACTGCGGCAGCAGCAGCAGCTTTTAGGTTGGCGCTCATAGAGCTCAGAGTATTAAACTAAAAGTTCTCTTTTCTGTAGCTGTTGTTCAAAAAGTACAATAAAAGTACATTTTAAGATAATTTGAGGTGAGAACATTATACTTCTAAGTGTCACTATGTGGTCCATTTACCGATTTAATGCGTAATAAAAACAAAAATTCCAATGTTGAGAGGACCGCGGCAACCAGCGGAGCTCTGAGGCTAACGTGGGCCCGTCTGCAGCAGAACTCTCTCGGCATAGCCGTGTGTGAAGGACCGCTGGCTCTGATGGGGATTTTTTGCTTTATTTGGCAAAATGTTCATTTGATTTCTGTTTATCTGACTGAGTTCATCATTACTCCTACAAAAAATGGAAAAAAGTCTAAATTTATAATTATCCGAGTGTGTAGTGACGTCATCAGTACCCTTCTGTTCCAATTGACCCATATTTATGCTGTCCACACTTGGTGAGGACATGAGTCCATACTCGTGTTCGTGTGAATTGAGAAATGGCCCGTCTCTCTCTTCTTTAGCATGGTGAAAAAATGTTGCATGTAGACCTCATAGTTAAGCAGCTATTCTTGAACTATTTCAGTTGTGTATTATCAGATGGAAATTGCTTCTGAAAACCCATTGGGGTTAAAAGGTTGGACAGAAACTTCCCTGATTTATAAGGCTACAATGCAGAAGAAGCTAAGCAGACAGACTTTTCAGCCACCTGTAACATGGGGAGAGGATGACTGTTCAAGTTAAGATTTCAACAGATAAAATCTCAGATTTCTTTCCCCCTCTAGAGGGAACCTAAAGATGGAGGAAGGTGGAACATCTACACAGAAAAAAGAAGAGAAAAAAACAGAACAAAAAATAAGCATAGACTGGAGAACTATTAGACTTGGTTGTGCGGCCTCAGGGCCTGGACCCCAACATTACTATAGTAGTTTGGAGCAGCTTATCTAGTGGTTTCATCTACCATTAACACAAATTGAAAAACACAGTAATCTAACATAGGATTTATAAGCTGCAAGCAGGGTAGTGATAAGGATGTTAACCACATGTCAGAACTTTCTGATGAATCCACTTCAGGAAACAAGATGTGAGACAGTTCTTCCTCCCACCATCTGCAGCATCCAGGCTGAACCCAGAGGCCTTTTTTCCCATCTGTCCCTGCCTGGCAAACCTTACTCAGACGTCAAGGAACGCCACTTCTACTGAATTTTAACCGGGTCCTGCGTCGCTGCACATTTCAGAGTAAAGCCGGTTTTTATCACGATGGGCTTTAAGGGAACTCAAACCAGATGGAAGGAAATTAAAGATAAATGCAGGCGGAGTTTGTGAAAAAGACCAAAATGTTTGGAAGGTGGACATGTGGCGATATGTGTGTGTGTGTGTGTGATGGAACACGTTTGCTGGGATGGCGTTCAACAAATAGGAAAAGACAAACCAACATCCAGTGCTAATAATATGTGGTAAGGAAAATATAATATAATTAGTGATACGTTTTTAGAGTTGACTTTTAAATGATTAGGTTCTGGGGTTTAGGATATAAATGTGTTAACTCAAAATTTAAAACTCACTAACCTACAAAGATATTTAAAAGTTAAGATTTATGAGAAAATTAGAACATCAAAGAATAGTACATTTTGTTCTATATTTGTTGCAAGCAAAAGAATCAAAAACAGTTTAGTTTTTCAAAATGTATCCTTTAAAATTAAAAATTTTTAATCGCTCCCCTTCTAGAGGCGGATTTTCATCTGAAAAGAGCAGAGCATGTAAGCGGAAGAAAAATGGCGGAGTGCAGAGTGGTTTTCGATTCAAAGGCCGGAGCGAGGATTTCGCTCTGCTCCAGTTCGCCCCCATGCGCTCACAACGTCAATTAAAAATGTTGGATTATGAAATCTGTATATCTATGTTTCAAATTTACCACGAAATTGCAGAGATGAGGAATGCATATTATGTGATAAAAAGTGGGATAAAATATCATAAAAACATACACTAACTATATTAACAATACAGAGTGGGTTTACATAAAGTGATCATTTTAGTTTTTTAGTTTTTTAAAATGGATCACATACATGCATTATACGCTATTATCTAAGTTGCAATGGGATGCCAAGTTACCTCTTTTAATGTAGTATAGTCAAATAAATAAATAATTAAATAGGAAACGTGGGGTAACATGTATGGAGCGAGGTGTTACCGTCCCAGCTGGGAAGGTAACACCTTTTTTCCTAAAAAGAGATCACTCAGGACAAACTCTTTAACACTTCATAACTTATATGTATTAAATAACCATTGGACATTATAACAGATTCTGATAGAAATTGTAATCTTACTCAGATCAGAGAAATTGCTTAGAATTTACAGAATGGCAGCTAATATTTGCCATGTACAGGATGAAGATTCTAACTGTATATCAGGACACAGTAACTGCCTTAACCCGGTCCACTCTTATGGAAAACGTCAGTTCTGAAACGCAAAAGGCAGCTAATACCAAGGTTTAATAAACTCACACATCATCAATGATAAATATCCTAACAGCGTCCTGGCTTTGAGCGGCGGAGCGAATGAGCGAACAGCCTCCTGAGCGGGGAGCAGGAATTGCACTCACATGCTCTGGAAAAGACGCATTTCTATTTGTCTGATGAATGTTAGCAACATTTTTATAGGTCATTGAGCTGGAAGTGAAGGGAATATGAACTGTCTTTGCGATTCCCAAAGAATGCAGTCTGTAAAACTATTTGGAAACTTGAAAAAATTTAATTTGAAAATACAACATCTGTAAAACTAAATTTTTGAAAATTCATAATTTAAAGATGCTGTATATCTTAAACATAGAATAGGGGAATACATTTTTATTTTGGAAACAATCAAATCTAGGAACACAGCAAAGTTGTTCTCAAAAACGTTTTTTCAATTAAGAAGTTTTGTTAAATGTTATTTCTGAATAATACATTATTCATACAATTACCATTGTCAAATATGTTATTTATTTCCCTTTATAAAATTCTTCCATTATTTGCAACAATACTGGAGCAAATTTCACTCCATAGAAGGTGCATCGCTTAAAAACCTGACATTTCCATACATTTGTTGAAAATAATCAGTAAAGACTGTGACTGAGTTAAATTAATATTTACCAAATGAATGCTAGTAGCCTGTACATTTAAAAGAATGACTTTGTTAATTTCGTTATCAATTGTACTTAACTTATTTTTGTAAAATGAAATATCAGCTAAATTCCATGAGAAAAATGTAATAATATTTAATGGGTGAGGAGGACATAATCAAAAATCTGTCATTTCTGACTCTCTTTAAATTTAATCGATGCTTCTGCTCCAAAAGTTTGTCTCACAAGTTGAAATCTGTCACAGGCAGTTCACTACAAGCTCAAGCTGCTATATATTCAACCACTCTGTATGTAACAAATGTTTCCTTTGTTTTTTTCTACCTTCTATGTAAACTCTAATGTTAAAAGTGTTTAATTAGATTTAGTAGTCCAAATAAATTTAATCTAAATAAATAATAAATATCAGTTAATTTAGGCTTTTTATTTTTTTATTTTTGGAATAAATTTGTTTACCTGACTTAATTTTCTTCAAATATTTAATAGATCTGAATGTGTTTTTCCACAAAAAATGACCTGATGAACTCAACATTTATAACAGTAGTAAATCCAAAGTACTTTTAATCAACTGTTTCTTGATTATGTATTAAGTGTTATTGAAATGCACTTTACTGCATTAATAGTTTATACTCAAAAAAGAGGCTCTCACGCTCTAATTGATTATATTAAATGTCCCTTTGCTTTTTTCTAAGTTTTTTCTAAGTAAACAATGATAAAACTTCTACAATCATGAAAAAAAACAATTGTCCACCTTTGTTTTGTTTTTTTGTCCTTCGTTCATTTTATTCTTTGGGTTATATGAAATTAGAAAAATCAATTTAACTAAAGAAAACAAGGATGTTGTGATCATTTCTTCTGACTGTAAATGCATCAAATGACTAAGAAAGCGGTGCCGAATCAGAAACAAACCTTTTAATTCAATGAGAGTCAGCAGGGGGAGCTGGGACCATGGAAGAGCTTTTTATTCCCCAGTCGATCCCTCCTCACTTAGTTCAACTTGTAGTAAAACTTGTATTTTTTTTTTATATATACGCATTAGTTGTTTGTTCTTGTGATACTTTTTCTTTTTGCTCTGTTTTTTTTTCTCTCTGCAGTGAGGAAGCAGACTTTTTGAATGTTATCTTTTATTTGTTTTATCTGTCTTTCTATCCTCTATTCCAGCTGTCTTTTCTATTTGCAATTTTTTTTGTCATCTCTGTGTCCATTGCATTGAAAATTATTATACCAAAATAATTTATGAATTTCTTGTTTAAATGTTGATAATCAACTGCACTATTTTAGTGAATGCCACAGTCCTTTACTTGTGAACGTAAATCTGTTGGGCTTTTCTTCAGTGCTACACTACCAGAAACCCCAAAATAAAAAAGAAAATTGTTTGGGATCTAAATTTGCTGGGGTGTTAATAGTTTTGTACTCACCTGCAGATGCTGTGGTTTAAGGCCTGTACATGTATAGAGCTTTATCAAACCCAAGGAATCCAAAGTGTTTTACGCCACTTTCAGTTGTTTACACATTGATTCACACGCTGATGGTGGAGAGTCACATTGCAGCCACTGCTGGCCTGAGGCACACACCTGAGAAACAAGGCCAACGGTAACATGAATCCTTACATCCTAAGCTATTGTTTTAAAAAGATAGGTCCCCACTGGATGCTTACTGGATAATGTTTTCGTTCAGACCGCAAGCAGCTAGAGCAGCACATGCTGCTTCATTTTTGATGCTTGTAGAAGTTTAGTTGTGACGCGCGGCTGAAGCATCTTTGCTGCACTAGCTGCGTGGTGGAAAAGTGGGTCTGATGTGCGTTGGGCGGAGCTACTCTATCCTTTCTTTGCCTCTAACAATGGCAGCTATATTTGCTGTGATCAGTGAGTAAAAAATTGTTTTAATATGTTTTTAAGTGAGAAAATCCACCTGAAAACTTCATCTGTGAAGTCAGTTCATCCAGATTACCATCCTGCCTTCAAATATTATTTCGCTGTCGGAGCTGCTCAGACCCCCGTACACAGGCGGTGCGCTGTCACTAGGAATCCCGTTCATCAGCAGCCTCTGGCCCGGTCACCTCATTGCGGTTTGCCACTGTGGCTGAAAGGCATTTTTCATGTACATAATCCAAACTGCAGGGACATGTTTTACCGGCAGATTTCGACATAAGTTAATTTAAGCGTTAATAAACCGTTTCAGAGGAGTGATCATAGCGATCTGCATCAGCAGTGCAGTGTCTGTCTCCCTGCCAGCTCCCAGATCAGCTTCTTTGATTGGTTGATGTGGCGCGTCGGGCAGCAAAAGTTCACCACTGGTTTGGGAATAAATTGCCTGAAGACGCTGGCTCCAGAATAATCTCCTCACTGGAACAGGGGCATGAACCTTGGACAAAAAACTTATGAAAACAGAATCTAAAGACATAAAGGAACAGACACAGGTGGACGAGATTAGGATAATTGAAGACCACGCAGAGTTAGGCAGGTGAGTGAAATGAACAATCAAGGTGAGCTATCAGGGCAGATCATGACATAGAAGGTGTGTTCAGTCAGCATCCTGTCTCCAATAGAAGCTGGCTGGATATTAATGATGTGGTGATTGATACTAAAACAGAAAAATAGAAAAGTGTGCAACACTTCTGCGCATGCACTGGTCGACCGAGATGGAAAATTCCAGCAACCAAGCAAAACTTGCCACCAATGAAATTTGTATGCCATGGCTTACAGTGATCTGTTTAAAGGCTTTAAGCCTTAAACGGCATAACACAAGGATGACAAGAGCAATTGGTGCTCTGTTTGATTGATAACAGAATTGATTGGCTTGAAAAGTGGCAGAAAACACACCATTGTAAAGCTCCATCCAAAATCCAACCAAAGATGGTAAGAAGAAGAAGAAGAAATTTGGTTGTAAACCACAATTCAGTTTACACAGTTTCCCTCCAGAAAAGATTCAGACAGACATAGAAGATGATTAATAATTAATTGAACTTAATCAATCTCAAATTGGAGAAATGTATTCTCTGCATTTAACCCATCCCCTTGGGGAGCAGAGGGCTGCCATTATGCGGCACCCAGGGAGCATTGTGGGGTTAAGGGTCTTCCTCAAGGACCCAAAGTCAAAACCCAAGGTCTATGCCCTAACCACTAGGCGGCCACACCCCTTGATGGATGGACTAAAATTTTAATTTTCTTGCACACATGTATTTTTTATATCCAATATTGTGAAGCTATCGTAAAGAATATAGAAAATAGATTTAAAAAAAAAAAAAAAAAGTTTATGAAATGCATATATTATTATTTTCAGTCCTATTTGCTATAACTGTTCAATTAAAGTCGTAGGGAAGTGGCCCTTCCAACGGTTGCATTTCCAAATTCTCCCGAGTGGTGCCCGACTTTACAGGAGTGAATAAAGTGAATGTGATTGATTGTTTATCAAAGGGGCGGGATTGTTGTAGCGGAAGGTTCGCAAGCCTATTTGGTTGTGACCGATTTGTCGGAAGCATGTTGCTAACCAGTTAGCAACTTAGTGCTAGCAGGTTCCCAATGAGAAATTTCATTGGGACCAAGTAGCACTAAATTGGTGACTTAGAAACGACACAGTCAAGGAACACTATGGACAGAGGAAACATGCAAGAGGATGAGACTTTAGTGTCAGAGGTCTTGGATGAGTCTCCTTCATCATACATTTTTTATTTA
>NW_015150947.1:274187-298689 GCF_000732505.1 Cyprinodon variegatus
CATTGGACGCGCTTGGCGTCACATCCAACAAACCGCGATGGAACTTCTGACTCGAAGTAAATTCAGGAAAATAGGCATTATAGATGAACTAATGATGTGTCTGTCTGCTCTTCAAATGATGTTTTAGTCATAAAGGGTCAAACAAAAAGATAATTTTAAAGATAGTCATGTAGACGTTGGTTTTTAGGCTAAATCTGGTCGGTCTGTCATAGTCTTGATGTAGTCCAAAAATAGTTGTTGAAAATAGGGCTGTGTTTGGTTTGTCTGAAGTCAATAATAGACCTTTAAAAAACACTGCAAACCCAGATTTCAATGTATTTTCAACGATCTGGAAATTATGGCTTTTCACCTTTCACTTTTCAACTAAATGTAGACGTTGTTTTGACTTAAATCATGTCGTCTTTTTAGTGTCTTTTGAACCAATTTTTGCTCAATGGGTATTATAAAACAAAAATATTCTGTGAACACTGTTAAATCCTTTATGCTGCTGTCTATGCGTTCACATTTGCATTTAATTCTGTGGTTATTTATAAAAACAAGGCTATTCATATTGGAAACTGCTTCCTGAAGGGACAGAGAGACTTTTTTGTGAAAGTGTTAGAAAGCAAAAACAGGCCCCTGGTATAAGGAGGAAGCACATTTCACGCATATTAGTCACAAACATGTTTAAAGCAAGGAAATGGTTCTTGCTTCAGTAGAAACAAGCAGACGAGCACTAAATCTGACTTTATGTAACGAAAGCTGACAGCAGGGATGGTGAGCTCTCTACAGACAGCCGCTCAAAGAAATGAATCAAGCATCAGGGTTAAAAAGTCACCAACGAGCTGTCAGAACAAGTTGTTCTGGCACCTTCCAGGTTTTTACTCTGGCAACGGGCCACCGAATTGTAACACACCTTCAGAAGGAGGGAACAGATTCAAAACCAGATCTGATTATCCAGCAATCAAGCTGAAAACTGACCCAGAACTGGATTAGACTGTAGCGTGCTGCAAATGAGATAACATCAAGAGGTGACGGATACACAGTGTAACAGACACCTGCATCACCCAGAGAGCGCCGACAGTTAAAAGGACGAGAGAAATCATAACGCAATCTCTGGGAAATCATTTGATCTTTTTAAGCTTTTGAACTCTCTCAGGCTTAAGTAACATCTGAGACTGAACAAGATCTTGTAAAACATGCGATAAACTTGTTCTTGGCAGGTCTCTTTATTACAGCGGAGCATCCGGAGACTCTCTCAGGGCTTCTTCCACCGGATTTAACCCTCAACGTTCTGCTGCATCTGGGAGGCAGCTGCAGCTTGGGATAAACACCGCCGCAGTGTTTGCGAGCCTGGCTGGGGTCATCAGGAGGTTTGTTGTTAAGTGTTATGTTCATCCATTGAGTTTAGGCATCTAATTATGCCTCAATGATTTACAGGTCAGGGCTTGAGGGGGGGTGTAAACAAAAAAGACTTCCCTCTAAAAAATGATGAGATACTTGACTGCAAATGGGTGGAAGGGAATCTGGGAAACTATTGATCAAGACCACATGTAGAGAAGGGAGTGGTTTCTTTCCACTGTTGCCATGCTAACTCAGACTGATGGATTGCTGCTTTTTAGAAGTCAACCTCGCTGCATTGTTTCTAACATGGAATGAACTGGAATCAAGGCACTTATGTTTATCTACGCCAGAGCTCTGCAAGTCGAGGGTTTTGGAGGCCTTCCTACTCTGACACACCTGAATCAAAAGGCTGGATTACATCCTCTACCTGTTCTGCTCTTTCGTTTGATTTAGAGGCGTTGGAGAAGGGATGCAATGGTGTAGCTTTTGGTCTACTATTAAAGGGACTAAGGTCTTTGCAAGCATTGTGTCATTCATGAACAACACAACGGTGCCATGTTTAGCAATTATTTTTGTTTGTTTGTTTGTTTTTTCCTTTGGACTCATAGTTAGGGTTAGTGGCAGGTTAGGTAAAGCAGACAATGATCATTTCAGAAAATCTAAAGTTATTTTTGGGCTTAATGCGTCTTTTTAACAGACATGTACTACTTAATGATTTCTTTCACAATATTTTGGGCTATTTAGAATATAACCAAAAATAAAAAAAAATAAAATATGTCTTCTTATTAAGCCTCTTTTAATGGTTTCAAAGCACAACCACTGGCACCAGTAGAGACTGTAAAAAGTACAGGAAACAGTGAATGCTTAGTAAATGGGTAGGATTGTACCAAGTTATTGGCAGTATGGGGGTTGGATTACTTTTACCAAATGGCTATTTTGCTGGTGATCAAAATTCAGTTCAATTCAGTTTATTTCTTTAGTGATTTACAGAGACAATTCAACCAGATCGTACAGTCAGATTGATTCGAAGTTTTCTATCAAAGGAAATCAGTTGATTGCATCGACTCATTGATTCTTCAGCAATCCCTCACACTAAGCATGGTTGTAGCGACAGTGGAGAGGAAAAACTTCCTTTTAACAGGAAGAAACCTCCAGGGGTTCAAGGAGACAGAAGCAGATATACAAAAAGCAACTGTAAAAGGCGGCCCCGTCCAGGAAACACACAGCAAGGCAGACGAGCTCCGGGCCAACTCCCATGCCAGAGGATGAAGAGAGCACATCCAGCCAGTCATAGTCAGAGAAACAGGACTACACTGAAAAACAGGCCGATCTCCAGCATCTATAAACAAAGGTGTTGATGGCAGCAGCACAGCTGATATTTCTCTCCAGGATGGTGTAACAGGCAAACAGGAACAGAACTGTTGAAGCTGAAGTTGAGCTGCCAGTGTGAGTCCTTAGGAAAGACCCTTCACGCTAATGCCTGCTTTGGGGATGGCGGCCTAGTGGTTAGGGCATTGCGCTTGGAATCCTGAGGTTCTGCGTTCAAGCCCCACCACTACACACTCCCACTCCGGGTCCCTGAGAAAGAACCTTAACCCCCACACTGCTCCCTAAGTGCCGCACAATGGCAACACACTGCTCCCCAAGGGGATGAGCAAAATGCAGAGAGTTAATTTCATTGCTCTGTACTTTTGAAAGCGTAATGACAATAAAATGCTGGGGGGAGCTACTATGAGAAAAAGCGGAGAAAGCATAACGTTGAAGATTAAACTAACAAATTCTGCAGAAATGGCAAATAGGGATAGAATGTAGCAGAATGATGAAAAAGTGTCCCTATGTCCTCTAGCAGTCTAAGCCTATAGCAGCAAATGTGTGTTTTGACTGGATCAAAGTTTTGGACGGGTCAGAACCCTCTTAACACCCCTGCAAATTACAGCCTTGCAGGGCTGCAGCCAGAATCTGGCAGACAGGGGAACTCAAGTACTGAAGTTTCAGACCCCTGGTCTATGAGAATGCACTGATCAGTTTATTTTTCTGTCGAGAATATTCTTTGCTTTCAAAAATGCTACTTGATGCAACTAAATAGTAACTTAGTTACTCTACTTAAGTAGGTTTTATCACAGTATGTTCTTTAAGTATTTTGTTTTTGAGGAGTATTAATCACTACATTTGAACACACATATCTTAACTTTCTATTTTCTACTTTCTCCAACTACTTCCTTTTTCTTTACATATTGATAACGGCATGATGAAACAGCCGCAGCAAAAAGAGAAGAAAAATCAACAGTATAAAGAGAAGCTGTCCAATTTCAGCCACTTTAATTCATAAAAAAAAAATTGATAACATTGATGATGATCAGATTCTGAGACTAAAATTATTTCTTCTTCATTAGATTTTAAATGTAGGCCGTGTTTCAAGTTCGGTTTAGACTTTAATGCCATGAATATCAGCGCTCGAAAACTATTCAACTTCAGTTCAATTAATATCCTAAAATTTAACCAGGGACAAAACTAAAACATTTCAAGACATTTTATGTTCTCTTTATGAACACAGTGAGCAAAGAAGAGATTTTAATCTACTTTATGTGTATTAAACTGTTTTTAAGTTTCAAAAGTATTTTCTGACATTTAAAGAAAACAAATAAAATTTTACTTTTGTTCTTTAAAGCAATGTAAAACCTGTACTTTATTTAAGTTCAATCAGAACTTTTTCCTTCTCCTTTTTATTCTCCCAGGCATCTTTACTTTTACGCAGGTAAAAAAAGGCAAGTACTTTTGACATCATTGGGTTCAACCTGCTGAATCTAAACAAAATTAAAATGAATGCAGGAAAAAGGCTCCTGCTTGAATGCAAGAAATGCAGAGTTAATAAATTAATCCAGACTTTTGCTCTTTACTTGCAAAATGTTTAAGATCTGCATAATTTGAAAAAGGTTGAAAAAGGCTGGTTAAGTGAAGCACAAGTAAATCTTATTGATCTGGCGAAAATAAAGGTGTGCTAGCAGCTTGCAAATCCCCTAAAATTGGATTTACTCTTAAAGATCTTATTTTTCTACTGTTGGTTAATCAGAGCATAATTAAACAAGCATTACAACAATTGTAATGTAACAAGCTAATTAACCCTTTAAAGGGCAAATTAGCACTTTTGATCACTTGCATCCCCTTACAAAGTGGAGAATCACTCCACTTATTCTGATGGGAATTGCGCCCTCTGGTGTTTAAGATGGTATTGAAATATTCCTTAGCTTGGCGTTCAGACTGTATTTTTATGGAGTCAATTTAGTCCCATTATTTTTGAAAGTAGAGAATGTTTGTAAATGGAAACTGACAATAATGCAACCCAGAAATAATACTTGTTAAAAAATGTTTTCATAAAAAAGGTTTTGAGAGTCACTTTTTTTTAACTTTTTTTCTTTTACAGATTTTATATTTTCAATTTTTTCCCCAGATGTCTTTTATAAATTGAGTTTTACATATTGCATTCTTTTTAAAGATCAGGCGGCCGTTAATGAGAATTATCTGTAGAACACAATTTGAAAAAGAGAAATCCAAAAAAAACCCATTTCATTTTAAATCTGTGCAATTTTGAAAAAAAAAAGAAAATTAAAGCAAAGCTTAACAAAATGAAATATGCATTTTCTTTTTTTAGGAAAAAATATAATGAAGGAAATCAGTAAAGTTACCCTTAAAACTGTTTTAAAATTAGAAACTTTTACTTCTGGAAACTTCACATTAGCATTACAAAAAAGTAAATAAAAAAAAAAATAAAAAAAGCAATCCACTGGAGTTTGTTTCCAGGTTTGAAGACGTTCCGCTTCCCAACCAGGAAGCTTTTTTTAATTCTAAATGTCAGGAATAGCGCTGAGTTTGAGCTTTTATACAGTAGCCCGTCATGATGGATTGTTTTTTTTCTTTTTTTGAAACGACTATGACCTGGATGGCTGAGAATCTTCACCATTAACGTTTACAAAACGTGCCATTTGCTTGTAACAGTAATGGAAGAGAATTTGCTTCATATTCATTGTTGTTGGGAACAGAAAACTCAAGAATAGCAACAAGAAAACATGATCATTTTTTTTTTTGTCTAAAAAGTGGTTTATTGGACAGTGAAGAGAAATCTGATCTAACCATGTAATGCAACAGTGAATTTGTTTAAAAATAGTCATTTACCACAAGGAAAATGTTATCAACAGGAGGTAGGAAAGAAACAGCATTAAAAAAAAAGTTAAAAGGAGACATGTTAGCAGAATAAATACATCTAAAAGAAAATACTGAGTGGCTCTAAAAGCTTAAAACAGGAAGGTTTACATTTATCCGCTTTCTTTTTTTAATTCCATGATTCATTTCAGTGTTACAAC
The DNA here is from genome assembly GCF_000732505.1 of Cyprinodon variegatus. Lineage (NCBI taxonomy): Eukaryota > Metazoa > Chordata > Actinopteri > Cyprinodontiformes > Cyprinodontidae > Cyprinodon > Cyprinodon variegatus. Next base: position 279,869 of record NW_015150947.1, read on the forward strand.
ACAACCGTTTAGTCAAAAAGCATGTGAGTAGACCAAGGCACTCGACTTTTACTTGTAACAACCGTGCATAACAGTGTAACCGCTGCAGCCTCCTGCAAGCATGCAGTAGGAAAAAAGAAATTATTCCAGTGAGCAAAATGTGAGGCGCAGCCGGTTCATCTGCTTTTTTCTCTTCAGACTTTACTAAATGCACAAACATATCGAGGTACTGATCAACAGTACGCACAGAGCAGAACATTTTAGGCTGTTGTGATTGGTGGATTTACAGAGAATCTGCTTTAGTATGTGTTTATCAGAACATACAAGTGGAAAAGAAGTGAGAAAGACTCAAATATACTTATAAAAAGTTCCTCTGGAAAGACGTCTGCGACAGTAACAGGGTGAGTACAGTTAAATTCACTTCACACAGCTAAAAACAAATGTAACAGCACTAAGAGCGACTTTCATGATTAGAAGTGAGACGAATAAAAGATGGCGTGAGGTTTATCATAAAACTGAGTGGTCCCCACGTTCCTCATTTTAGACAGCACAGAACTGTTTTCTCGGGTCAAAGCCCCCCCTTCCCCAGTTAGGCCTTCTCCAGGGACTGGTAGTACTCCTTCAGAACATCCCAAGCCTTCTGGGCCATGAAGCCGTCGGGGGGGTTCTCTCCCTCTCGAGCCATCCTCCGCATGCGGGTGCCAGAGATGAAATCGTAGTCCTGATGACTGCAACAAACAGAGAAATACCGAGCAGGAGGTGAGTTTGGAAGCTGGAGCCAATTAAGAGATTTTCTTGGTTAAAAAAATAGAACCTTTTTACATTAAGAACAACATTCTTTCAGTTTGGTATATGGACAATTTCCTGATTCACATATTTTATAAAACACCTGAACTGACCTTTTATTATTTTCCTTTCTTTTCTCTAAGGCTTAATGAGAGCAGTGGGCTTTAGGCTGCCCTGCAAGGCTTTAAATCTGGGTTTGAATGGAGACAAAGCCATTCTAAAGCACATATCAAGGTGCTCATTCTGAGCCTGGATCCATATTTATTTTTGATTCTGTTCATGGTGGAGAATCCTGCTTCACAGCAGCAGGTTGAGCCAAACATCCTCTAAATGTGCAGGGTCATCTTCGATCATACCATTTCACTTTTCTTTCACCAGTTCACCGCAGTTCTTCCAGCAATCTACACTTTCTCTGCTCTCTGTTTCTCATCATCTTCTTCTTTCCCATCGCCCTGCTTGCCACAGGTTTGCTGCTGTGTCTAAGAGTAGCAGCAGCAGCAACCCAGAGTGACAGCAGCCTTTTGGCTTAAGTCAGGCATACACTGCGATTTTTTTCACGCAGCTACAGCTCACACTGTACGATAAAACCTCAGGGTTTCGTCGTACGGTGTGAGTTCATAGATCAAAATGCATGTTCAGCCTGACGCACTAACACGTCTATCAGGAAGCCAAACGAGTAGAAGAGGAATATGAAACTTACTAGAGTGAAACGTGCTGCCTTGGCAATTTGTGTAATTTTGTGCTGAAAGCCCTAAAAAAGAAAAGGCGACGACATATTTGGACAAAGACATGGCTGAGCAAATGTGGCTACTACGGTCTGTCAATTTTACAGAAAGAACTCCATTTCAGTCGCACCCCTGCCATGCTTCTGGGTTTACATCTGAGAGGAGGAAGAAAAAGAAGAATCCTTGTTTGCGCACTGAGCGATTTGCCCACAACGGTGACCTCACGTCTCCTGATTGGGAGGTGGTTGTGAGAGGCTGATCGCCCCTTGTTACCCGCCTATACACTACATGACGCACAATCAGGCTGAAAATAAGCCAGATCGAAAAAAATGCGTGCACGACTGGAAACCCGCCACAAAAAAGGGCAAAAAAAATCGCACAGTGTAAGCCCGGCTTAATTTGTATCACGTGCAGCCTGGTCCCGGATGCGCTGGAGGGTTTTACCGTATTAACAGGAGAAGCGGTGCAAGTGAATTTAGACACTGCCGTCGGACAATATGCGGTAATTTATAAATGTTTTAAATCTGGTTGGGTTCAGATTAGCCAGGAGGTGGGTCTGGATCCGAACCCTGTTCCGCTAATCTTTGACCTCTGGATTATCAGATAAAAAATTGTTTCATCCAATTACTTGCTCAGCTCTCTTAAAAGGGTAATGTCACTGCTGTAAACTAGATGCTACTGTGGGTCATAGTTAAGAAAATAATTACTAATATTTGCAAGAGAAATAAAGTCAGAGCAGAGGCCTGCTAGAGCAGAAACATAAATAAGTCTGGTCCAGATTATTCAGTTTAATGGTGACAAGGATGTAGAATGAAATTTATGTGGTTCTGTTTGTAAATGTAAACAATCAATAAGCTGATGAAGTTATTACCATAATAATTCCTATCTAACCAGCTGTTTAAAGGGACTGCTAGCAGCACAAAGTAACCCAGCACTAAATGCTGGCTTATGCTAAAAACAGAAAGCTATATCTAAGTTAGCATCCGCTTTACTGAAACAAAGCACACAGCTGAAGCAATACCCCATGTGTTAAAGGGGATGTTATGCCTCTGTTCATTGGAAATAACACGTTTAACATTTTAATCTTGTTTTTTTATTCAGTATTCATAATAGGATGAGCATGATAACCTTTTTTTGTTGCTAATTTAAGGGAGTTTATTTGAATGTTGCCATTTAGAACAAGGTTTTCTAATGCGATACTTCACAATGTGCATTAAAAAATATAAAAATATGGAAATACCATACTTGATTTGACAACAACAACATTAAATCATCATTAAATAAAGTGGAAAATTCCCCAAGGACATTTTGGCGGTGCCTTTCACTTGGTATGTACTTGTTGTACTGGCTCTAATGGCTTTATGGGGTTAACTGGGCTCTGCTCGCATCAGCTTTTGGTGTCAAACCCCTGCTTTTATAAAATAAATATTATAAAACCAGAAACAGCAGCTCTATACTGCAAAAATGATCTAGAAATAAGTAAAACATTTTTAAATTAAGTTTATTTAGCCTTAATTTGAGCAGGTAAATAAGATGATTTGAAATAAAAAAAAAAATCAAGCATTCTTTTTCTTATTTTAAATTTAAATCGTCTTTTTCCCATCAGCAGTGTCTTACTTACATCCTCAATTAAAGGAAAAATGCAATCATTTTAAGAAAAAATGACTTATTTAGATCAGACATTTTTTTCCAGTCTACGCTTTCTAAAATAAGTGCATCTGATCATTCTTCTTTTACCTAATATATGTACACATTGAACACCATGCAGCCAAAACTTGAGACTCAATGAAAATAAGAAAAAAAAAAAATCCAGACTCCAATAAAGAACTTTGAAAAGTATCACAGAACAGCCTCCTGCCTTAAAAAAACATGATTTAAATGTTAACAGACAGACGTGCATAAAGAATCCAGATTAAAATATGCAGAGTGAGCAGAATTATTCTCATTTTGATCAAAAGTTGGATTTGGATGAAAGTCCTAACATTGCATGATGGGAAACCTGACCAATCTGAATCTGAATCTGAATCTGAATCGTTGTCTCTAAATGCAGCTGGTTATCCATCAGATAGAGAAAAAGAAAATAAACAGCGTGACTTCATGTTGCTGTCATCCTGAGAAACATCAAAGCTTAAACCTAAAACATATTTTATCTCAGGATGAAATAAAACAACTAGTGTTATTCTTGGCTCAGCGTTTCACTGCAGGGACAAAAAGAAGAAGGAAGTCGGAAAACGGGAGCCTTTTTATAAACACCTCCACCTTAATGAGAAATGAATTTACAGAATATCATTTCTGTTTAGACTGCTTGGTCTGGTTGGCCTAGATGTGACATTTTACTGCAGATTAAATGTACAAATAAACACTTCATTTGACCTGGAGTGAGTGGTTCCTGTAGGCCATTACCATAACAAACAGACTAGATGGTCTCTGCTTTGAAGGTTAGTCGGGACCAGAGTGCTTACTTCTTTGGCTCGTAAAAGTCCATGGCTCCTTTGGCTTTGTTGTAGGCAGCAACCTTGAAGGGAACGATCTCCAGGGAGACCAGGCCTGGAGCCATAGTCAGGACCTTGGCTCCATGAGTCGGCTCGTACAGGTCCTTCCCTGTGGCAGGGTGGGGCATGCCTGCAGGATCTCGACCCACGATGTAGAAATTGGCCCCGGCCACCATGCGTGCTCGACAATGCCACTGCACCTGAGGAAACGGAAGACGGTCATTACAAAATGCTCTAATATGAGGGCAGATTTTCAGCAGGTGGGATTATTTAAGTTTTTTATTTCTGCTGGAGATTTAAACTACTCTGTAAGCCTTTTATTTGCGGCTCCAACTGAGATAATTTAGAGTATTGCGCTGCTGCCTGATAAAGCTCACATGCTCTTAAATCTACATGAGGATTTTAATAAAACGAATGGAACCTCATAGTGCTTAAAGTCTGACCACATATGAAAACAAAGTCTTAATCTAAATTACAATCTAGAATCATTTAGCTCTCTAACAACTAGAGGAGGAAAATAAGTGGTTGAGAGCAGCTTTATGGGAAATTCTTCCAAGTTAAAGCGCTTCAGGTGAGGAAAATCAATGCAAAAACTGCTGAAGAGAGGATGGCAAGGCTACATTGATGACAACAGAAATACTAATTTGCTCAGAAAGTTCTAACCCAACCAGTTGAATGAGATTATTTGATGAAAAAAATGCTGATAAAAACTTATTTTCCATGACCTTCCTGTGTTTTTGAGGGCAAAACGAGGAATTCGTGCAAAGCTGATTGACATTTCATACCTTTGGTATTAATGTGTGTCTCTCATTTATTAACTGGCAAAGGAGACAAAAACTGTGGGAACTTCAACTTCAAAACTAAGAAGCTTTCAGGTTAATCACATTATTAGGTTTCTGGTTGGTGCAAATAAGACGAACGCCAGACAGAGAGCACGACATATGGATCACCAAAACTACACAATATTCCTGTCCCTTTGACTTTCTCATAACTAGAGTTCTGACTTCTCGATTACCCTGAACTTATTCCCAGTTTTTGAATTCGATTCCGAATGTAGATGCCTAGTGTTCCAACAGGAAGAAAAAGCAGCTCAATAGCGGCAAAGAAGAATACATGACAACCATCTGTTTATGCGGCTGCTTTCAACAGTTTTGCTTAACATCAATGATTTGATCATGATTTGATCATCTCTGCTACGATAACGACTGGATTATATTATTTAAAAGGCAGCGCACAGCCGGCAAGATTTAACACGGTCGAACTCTGGAGGAGCCGCGTCTTTGGCCATCTGTACTGGTGTTGTGCTAAGATATGTTCTCTGAGGAAATCTGTTCCCCTTCTAATCAGAGTTTAGCTTCAGCAGCGAGAACGGAGCATTTTTCCCCCATTTCGTCTTTCTACATTAGGTTTTAGCAGACACATCTATTGTTTTTTACGTGATCTGGATAAAATATAAATCCCTTCAATCTAAATCTGCCAGGCATGAATCATTTTAAGCAGAACTTTAGTCATTGTTTTTCAGAGTGAGTAGTGTAACTAATCTGATCTGAAACTAAACAAAAAACTAAACTAAACTAAACAAAATTCCCTCATTAACTTAAGGGAGTAGTTAAAAGATTTCCAGCTACTGGGGCAAGAAGACTGATCAGATCACTTTCCTGATATTACTGATTAACTAGCAGCCTGAACGTGACGAACTTCCACCCTGATTCCAGCGTCATCATTTAGAGAGGTGGAAAGACCACACCAACACCATAGAGTTTAAGGCAAGACCTAATCTGAAGAATAAAGAACGTGTCTTTGGGAGAAACCTCGGCAGCAGCCCCCATCATTACCTCAGTTGGTCCTGCATACATCATGGGAGATGGAAAAATGGCAACGATGGTGGAGTCTGGATCCAGCACGCGTTCTTCTAGCACGGCGGCGTGCTGCTTCATCCTCCACGGCAGCGGGACGTCGTCGTCTTTGGTCCAGCCGCCCAGCGGATGGAGCAGCAGGACGGGCCGGCGGTAGCCTCTCTCGATGAGTCGCTTGTGGGTGTCCTGCATCAGGAGGGCGTGGCCGTTATGGACCGGGTTACGGAGCTGAAAGGCGAACACCGCGTCTGACGGTAGAGAAAGAGGAGAGCGGTTGTTAGGTTGAGACCAAAACCAGCAAGTGGATCCAGTGGAGTAAAGAAGCCTTCTATCAATGCGCTGCCCTGCGTCAGATACCTAAAATGTGGCTCAGTACCTGCGTTCATTTCTTTAAACTTCTGTTTCAGCTCATTGGGCGTCAGTCGGTACTGGTCCAGACCGTCATTCCAGTAGATCCTGTCCAGGACCTGCAGGTCTCCACCAACCAGCCAGTCACCACTTTCCATCACCATCTGAAATCAGGATTGTCATCCAGTCATGCATTAGACACAGACTAAATGGAACCAAAAGCCTTCTGTCTGGTTTAAAACAATGTTTTGGTTCTTCTCTTAAACCAAGTAGAACAAACTTAAACACTCCGGCTGGTTCTCAATATGTGTACTTGTGCGTTCTCGTGTACTCGTGAAACGCCATCAGCATCAGCCCTAGTACTGTTCCAATTCAAAAGAACAGAATACCGAGAACAGACAAAGTCCCTGGATGTTTGTCTTGCCTCTCCCTCTTTACCCAGCATGCATCAGAGCAGACATGTCTGTTCTCCAGATTGACAGCTGTCCCAGCATGCACTGCGGTAGCAGCAACAGCTTTCAATGGAGCGCTCACAGAGCTCAGAGGATTAAGTTAAAAGTTCTTTTTTTTCTGTTCTATTATACCTTTGAGCGTCACTATATGGTCCATTTTGTCATTTAATGCGCAATTAAAAAAAAAATCTGAAGTTGAGAGGACCGTGGCAACCAGTGGGCAGCCAGGGCTAATTTTAGCCCATCTTTAGCAGCCTTCTCTCGGCATAGCCGTGTGTGAAGGAGCACTGGCTCTGACAGCGATTATTTGTTTTATTTGGTAAAATGTTCGCTTGATTTATGTTTATTTGGCTGTGCTTAATATTACTCCCCCACTCAACGAAAAAAGTAATAAATAATAATTATCTAGAGACTAATAATAACAGGAGGTGAAATGCAGCTCCAGACTAGCCAAGTGTGTGGCGATGTCATCAGTGTGCTTCTGTTCCAGTGGACCCATATTTATGCTGCGTGCTCCTGTTCTCACCAAGTCCACACTTTACTGTATTCCTCTCAAGATTTACTTGGCGAGGTCCGTACTCGCGTTGTAGTGAATTGAGAAACGGCCTCTGGGTTCCTCAAGCAAGACCCATAACCCCACACTGCTCCCCGGGCGCCGCACAATGGCAGCCCACTCCTCTCCAAGGAGATGGGATAAATGCAAAGGTAAATTTCTCCAAAGTGAGATAAATAAAGTTCAATTAAAAAACACTGAATAAAAATCACTTCTTAATTATCGTCAGTGTTTTTTGTTGTCTTGCCATTTTAAGTGTGAACCTTCTGCATTAGTCAGCAGTACTCCATGAGATCTGCTCGTTTAAAAGGAACACTCACTGGTCCAGACCTGGAGAACTGTTATGACTTTACAGAAAATCAAACCAGGATCTAAGCTTAAATACAGAATTCAGACCAAAAACAGGACCAATGCAGTCAAATGATCAATGCTGCACATTATCAATCTAATTGAGCAGATTAGACCAATACATCAGCTGGCTTATGCTTCTAACAGATATGTGGATACATTCATTGAATGATTGGTGCTTTTGGCAGCCATGTGTAGAGATCACATGGAGTGCATGTATTGCAGCTCCTCCATTATTGATGTTTTATGTGATTTGGTAATTCATTTTTGCTTTTTATTAAAGCTTATGTCATTCTTATTTTGTCATGTTGTCATTTTAATCCTGGATCCTTGCTTCCCCGAGCAAAGCGGTCCTCTGCTGTTCAGCCTGGGCCCACAGAGAAGGGTTTTATCGAATATGGACCAGAAACCCCTTTACCACAGCTGCACAAAAGCAATAAACCAAAGTCACCTTCAGAACTGGCCGGTCTGCATCTGGACAGAAAAACTTCAGGGAAAAGCACCCAAGTGGAGGACTGTATACAAGACTCCAATAAAAGGGGATTTTACATGGTGCCATCGCCACAAACTTGTTTGTATCTTTTATTAATCGAGGTGTTTTAAATTAGTGTCCTTTCTGCTGTCTGTCTGTAAACGCGTTCCACGTTTTTATGGAATGCAAAAGACTAAAGACAATTTTATAGCCTTTTAATGAGTGTTTTTAGTCTTTTTGGGACAAAAGCTCTTTTTAATAGGAGGAGTTTGCCAAAATAGAAGAAAGAGCCAAAGGGTCAACTTTTAAATGTTTTAATCAGTGAAGCAAAGATGGCCGTTTACCTGTCCCCCAGAGACAGACTGCAGGAAGGAGCTCACCTTGATGCCATGGCTCTGTAGAAGTGAGACGTTAAAGCCAGAACAAGGCTGGAGTTTCACTTCCACAAAGCCACGCAGAACATGGAGGACTTTATTCAGCTGTGGGATTTTAACATGTTATGTGCAGCGTCTTTAGATGAAGGACAACTTCAGTTTAACAAGCCCTTCATTTTTAGCTGACAATTGTTTTCACCTTAATAGTAATTTTTTAATTGACAATTTACATCAGTCGTCGTTTATATTCTTTGAATTGTGCAAATAAAGTGTTGGTTAAAGTCAAAAAAGTCATCTGGTTATTTTTTTTTTTCATGTAAATGGGGAATGAAAATAAACGAGCATCGACTTTAAGAATTGCAAAACATTGCTGTCAGTTTCATTAGACAAACTCCAAACTCCAAAACAAAACAAACAAAAAACCAGTCCTTTTCTGTTTTTCTGGTTCTGGTCTAAAATACAATCAAAGGCAGCTTTATCCCACAATAGAGGAAACTTTCTCCCCTTGAGAATAATCGAACAATGGCGTTGAGGCGATGCGGCTGCAGGCACAGAGTGATTCTGTTTCAGGCGTTATCTTTACAATGGCAGATCTGAAAAAAATCCATCTGTGTCACTTCATTAACATCTAATCCATCATGTAAACAGCCTTTGATATTCATATGTTAAGGAACACAGCCTGGCTGCAGTTTGGGATTTTAACTGCGCTTAAATCAGCTTTGCTGTCTGCAGCAGAGGCGTCTCCATGATTTGATCTAAGAGCAGGCTGTGTGAAAAAAAAAAAAAAAAGACAAAAATTCACGTTTAAATTTTCTTGTCCTTTGGTGGCTTTAAAGACTTGATCCATCTGTGGTAAACTGGGGAGAAGTGGCTGACATGTAACCATGAAAGAATGTCCAACAACTTCACATGAGAAAAGGGGCCCGACCGACCAAACAAACAGACGCGGCACCGCGGCTTCCAGCGAGGGGGGCCTCTAGCCGACAGACAGGTAAACAGGAAAAAGTGGATTAAGTACATCTCAAGTGGAGCGGTTCATTGGTGGCTGACAGCAGACAGAAACAACGTGGTACGGCTGTCGCTGTAAAGGCCCGCTGACAGATTGGCTCCGGTGCAGCCAGTCAAACGTATATTCATGTAAACACACACACACTTTTAACGAGGGAGGTCTTAATCAGAGCAGGCTGAACACACATCAGATTAGACGCACCGCTGAGTAGCGTGTGTGTGGTGGCGGCGCTGAGGCGTCAGGTGTCGAAAGTGAAGAGTCATGGTCCCAATTTAGGACACGTGTGGCCCCGCTATCCATCATTTAACACATGAGCCACATTACAGCAGGGATATGGTAGGGGAAAAAAAAGATAAGGTGCTGAAATATCAGCGCGGTTTTTAGGGGCTCTGACTGCAGGCTGGTTTTTAACACCAAGAAGATGGAAAATTATCTAATCATTAGTAAATTAATGTCAGTACAAGCCAGGTCAGAGTTTGACCTACTAAGTTAATCCCTACAATAAAAAAACAAACAAAAAACAAATAAGTCCAAGGTTTCCAAGTCAAACTTTCTACGTATCGCTCATATAAACATCCAAACCTTACAGACCTAAAAAACTAATTTAATTCGAACTAACTATACTATTGGCTGACAAAATAATGCTTCTCTTTCTTTCTTTTTTTTATGTTTCAGATCAAATCAATTTGAATATCGCACCAAATAAACCTCTTACGATTTAGTGTAAAGCCCCTTTTATAGGAAAATATGCAGAGAAAAAGTAAAAAAAAAAAGTAAAAAAAGAAAAAAACACAAACAAAGGAAAAGATAAATTACAAAGATGCAAATATAATGCAGTGGGGGTTAAGCTCAGTGCGCAAACGAGGATTCTTCTTCTTCCTCTGAGATGAAAAAACAAAAGCTTGGTGGGGGTGCAGGGGAAATGGAGTTCTTTCTGTAAAATAAGTAGTAGCCATGTTTGCTCAGCCATGTCTTTGTCCAAACACGTCGTTGCCTTTTCTTTTTAGGGCTTTCACCACACAAAATTGCACAAATTGCCAAGGCAACGCATTTCCCTCTAGTGAGCTTCATATTACTCCTCTACTCGTTTGGCTTCCAGATAGACGTGTTGGAGTAGCTCCATCTCACTGCGGAGCCGAGTCCCTCGTGATTTTTAGACGTACATTGTGAGCAGGTGGCATCAGAGCATCAGGTCTTTTTTTCATTTAGCAGGGGAATAATAACTAACACAGTCAGATAAACACAAACCAAATGAACATTTTGCCAAATAAAACCAATAAATCACCATCAGAGCCAGCGGTACTTCACACACGGCTATGCAGAGACAGGGCTGCTGCAGACGGGCTGCGGTTAGCCCTGGCTGCCGTTAGCCTCAGAGCTCCGCTGTTCTCTCAACTTCAGAAATCTTTTTTTTTAACTTCCGCATTTAATTAGTAAATGGGCCATATATATAGTTACGCTTGAAAGTATAACTGGCTGGTTGGTTTGATTGACCTGCAGAGAGCTGTCAATCTCAAGAATGGACAAGTCTGCTCTGATGCATGATGGGTAAATAGGGAGGGGCGAGAACAACATCCGAGGACTTTGTCCGTTCTCGGTCTTCTTGTTCCTGTAAATTGGAACAGTGCTAGGGCTGAGGCGGATGGCCTTTCACGAGTACATGAGAAGGCACAAGCATGCGTATTGAGAAACGGCATTTATCTGAGATCATGGGGATTTGACATTCATGTTAATAGGGAGCATCCCCCACATCAACATCTTGATTTGCTTTGTTTATACTACGTTTTCAACTAAAACTATTAATATGATGTAACCATTTGGTTGCTTTGAACATGAAACTTGCCAACCGCAAGGGAAAAAAAAATAAATCTAGCCAGAGAGTAGAGGGGTGCTGCTCTACTGTTACATTGGATATACTCCATGGACTGGGGTTAAACACACCATCCTTTATCCTTTACTTTCCTCCCCAGTAATCTTTATTTATTGACTCGCCAAAATCACATTATGGCTAATGCTTAAACAATTTCCCATCATTTCCATATAGGACCAGAATGAGCACTTTTACCATTAGGGTCAAAAACATAATTAGAAAATGCTTTAATTATACTGCAAGTGGTTTTCAATTGAAGATTTTCTGTCATTTTGGTTTAATTTGATCTTGTTTATTTTTTTTATTTTACATAATTAATTGAGATTATATTCCTTTCTGTATGAATATGGAGTGTGATTGCTACATTTCCAGTTTACATAAACTATATATACATCATTCAGTTTGTTTTCATATAAATTTAATTCACAAAGCCAAGAGTATTTGGAAATCATTTAAGAAAATTACACTGCATTAAAAAATGATTGTGCACATTGTGGTTTAAACTGTTTTTGTCATGATTGTGTTAAATCTATATCCTGTTTGAGTTTTGCAGTTGCTCCAGTCCCTTAGCTGATGAACCTATAGGTGGCCAGGGGGGGGGCTGAGCTGATTTGGACCATACCACATCAATGCTTTTAGTTCAGTTGAGGTTTTAGTATGTTTTATAGCCCTTATGTTTCGTTTGTGGTTTGATCAGCCACCGTTAAGTTCCCCCTGTGTTTCATTATGCGAGGTCAGTTTGTTTAAGCTAAGACATGTTTTGTTGCTAGTTATTCTGAGTCATTTTGCTACTTTGACCTCTTTCTTGGCCCATTCCTTTTGTATATGTTATATTTCACTTTTTGGGTTAAATAAAAGAGCCCTATTTTTGGACTCAAACCTGTGCCTGACTGAGCCCACTGCTTGGTCCATCACAATGAGGTAAATGGGCGGGGCAGTACCTACAGCAGCACAGCATCCAGATTCAAGACCTTCAGTAGATGGCTGCCTCGGAAAGATTGCAGGAAGCGATGGGGGAGCGATAGTGGTTAGGGCGTAGGGCTTGGAATCCTGAGGTTCTGAGTTCAAGCCACCACTCTCCACTCCCACAGTCTGCGGGAGTGGGGAATGGTGGTCCTTGGTATGCCTTTCCATGTGGTCGTACTTCTAGATTTGGAGCAGGGGCGCTATTTTTAAAAACCGAGGAACAACTACAATGGACAACTACGACGAAAGCTTCATCGAGGAGGTTCGGAAGTACAACCACTTGTACGATGCCTCGAACAAATTATAAAATGATGTCAAGGTCTCTGCCAAAACAAAGTGCTCGTGGCCATCTGTCTAAGTTCTTGCAAGTTCTCGAATAGGATCCCCCTTGCGCTTTGGCAGGAAACTGCTGTGCATCCCTAGAAATTCCAGACGAACGGTGCAGAAGCATACCAGAAAAACTGCTTCACGACCCGACCCAAGCGACATTTGATGTGTGCGGTTGCAGAAGTCTAATCTGCCCTTAAGGGAATGGGTTAAATGCAGAGGTAAATTTCTCCATTGTTAGATTAATAAAGTTCTATTATTAGTATTAAGCAATATATAAGAATCCAATTCCTCCAGAGGTTCAAACCTTCCTTTGGCAGAAATAAGGTTGGATCTGGGCTCCGTCTGTGAAGGATCTTGAGGGTAAGCTGCTTTCAAAAAGAATTTTTCTCACTGTAGTGTAACCATGAATGTTTAACAGTAGGTTGCCGTTTCAACTACAGGTCCAAAATGAAGGCTCTACTTGTGAAAATGAGTCCAAAGATGAAAACTAACAGATACTGTTAAACTATTAGGTTTTTCTGAGAAGCAACTTTCCGTATTTCAAAATTACCCCAAAGGTAGAGCACAAATGCTTTTCCTGGGAGAAACGTATGGCTGCAGATGAATTCTGAGTCGTTCTTTGAAACTAGACCCAAAGATCCATTTATGTCACCGATTTCAAAGGCATGTCGTTTAACGCACGAACAGGCCATCATCCCGAGTGATTCCAGCGGGTGCTGGCAGGCCTAATGTAAAAAATCTGAAGGCTGTCAGCAGCTGAGGTGTCGGTGTGAGGGGATCAATAAACTTGGCTCCTCAGAAGAATGTTTTCAGGATCACGCTACGATTTGTTTCCCACAAACTTAATAAATCCAGCGTGTCCAGAGCTGGCCGCATCACAGTCAGGAAGGATGGGTTTTTAACTGCGTAAACAAGCTAAAACTTTTTCCAAAATACGTGACTGGGAAACAAACAGAGAATTAATAAAAACAAATTTAAAGAAAGAAAGTGATCGGACCGTGTGGAGGCTGAAACATGTCCAGGTGAGAAAAAGCATCATCTCAGTGACACAAACCTTGATGTATGGGTGGTCTTTGCAGGTGGTGCCCCACTGCCGAGCACAACGCTCTTCCTTTCTGTGGACAAAGAACTCCGGGTTACGAAGGATGGCCACGCGCCTGCCTTCGTAGACCAGCGCCACCGCGGTCACGCCATCCAGACGCTCCTTATCTGCAGTTGACACCGGCAGCACTATGGGCACCGAGAGGTTGATCACACCCCCTAGAAGAGAAGGGACAGTAAATATTTGACAAAGTCCGCTGCTATTTACAAAAAGACAGCCAAGATTTTTATTGGTTACTGCACAATATTTCCTATGAAGCCTTAGCTGCCAGCTAATCCAATTAGCAACTTCATCACCAATCCATGTTTTCCATACTTGACTAAGCAGCTATGCAGGAATAATTGAGTGAAACACATTTTTTTTAGCATAACAGCTCCCTCCCAGTGTAGTGAGACAAATCTGCATCTTTGACAACATATAACAGAGAGGTTTGAAGGCCTTTAAGGCAGAGTGATCAGAGCGTAACCCGCCTCAGAATCCAATTTCTTTGCATTAGACCGGAAGTCTTCAACAGGGGGTCCTCGAGGCCTAGGGGGTCCACGGAGGTACTGCATGGGGATCATGAAAGTTTTGGTTGATTAGAATTTTTTTTATATTCCCTGCTGCATCTTTTTTCCATTAATTGAAATGTCTTTAAATCCACATTAACATGAATTCAACAGACTGTAGACTTCAACACCTGTCCCATCAACCAGGAATCAGAATCAGAAATACTTTAATAATCCCAGGGAGAAATTAATTTTATTACATTACTCAATCTTTAATAGAGTGACTATAGAACCAGTTTGATATAACACTATTTAATACAATATATAAAATTAGCAGGTCCCTGCTCCATCTCACCATCAGTTTGGGGGTCCTTGGCCTGGAAAAGGTTGAAGACCCCTGTATAAGACAGTATACACTGGACTTATGGGATGCTTTTTTTAATGTAGCAACAGTCTTAGCACTGCCCTCTAGGTTTAAACAGTAGATATTGCAGTTAAATGTTCCTAAAGACTACATCCTGATACAGGTGTTCCATTTCAGCCTCTCTCCAACTCTGGTGACGAGGAGTGTGGAAAATCCTCCACCTCAAACTAACCTGTAAGTACCAGCGTCCCTTTGTTTACCGTCTGTGCTTCAATATGGCTATTCTAAGCTAGGCTAAACTAGCTGAAAAACTTTGCCCATTTCTCAGGGTCTCTTAGTAGCTTTTTTCAGAATGGTGGAGTTATGTTTTAAATCTGGGGTACCACTTTGGGACATTGGACTATGACAGATATCCAACCAATAAGATTTAAACAGAAAACTTTAAGCAAATGCTGGTTTTTACAAAACAGTTTTAGGAGAGAGAAAAATGCGGCTATTACAGCTTTTTAGGTACATTGACATCAGAAAAAAAACAAAGAAAACACTTCCATGATGCAACCTCCATGAGACTCGGCACATGTAGAGTACAAAATCAATTAATTAATGCGAGAGCATCAATCGCCACAAGCCGAGTATTGGTCTGTACCATCAGGTGGTGTCTGGAGGCGCTGTTAAAGAATACGAAGGTGACAAATAACTGTTCTCCAGTAGTGGAGCTTATTGTTTAGAGGCCATTTAGATTATCCCTCTACAGACCAGCTGCAGAAAAGACTGCCGTTTCACTTCATCAGTTATCTGTCCAGGTTCAATGCTGAGCTGTGTGCTCCTGGACCAATCTATAGGGGAACAAACCTATCCGGTAATTACAGTTTGCCAAGTACAAGTTCTCACTGCTCTGTGATAAATTATAGTGTAAATCGACACACTCCTAGTGTGTAGTTGGTGGTGCTGAACAAAGGAAATGCATGAAATAATATTTCAAACTGAACCCTTCAACAAACAAGCAGCACTAATGGAGTGAAATAAGAGGTGGTTTTCATTTTTTCTCTGGGAAAACCGAACCCGCTCAAAGAGTCAGAGTTCTGTACTCAATCATTTGTTGGAACCAAACGGTTTATCATTTGCCAGAGAGATATGAGCAGATTTTAAACTTTATGGGTTTAAGGACCAATGTTCCAGCTGATTTCTCTGCCCACAGAGTCGGAAATCACAAGTTCCAACTTGAAATTGAAAACACCAATGCGCCTCTAACTGGCTCTGATTCTTGGATCGGTTTGGTTTTTTGCATCTAAAAACATTACATGTCAAAGGAAACCATCATAACTTAAAAAAAAATTTGGTAAATCATTTTCTACAGCTAAAAATCCATTAGAAGTTTCCTCTAAGTTTCAGGCTCTTTCAACAGTTAGCAGAAACCAGTTTAACATAGAGATGTGGAAGATTTCTAGAAAAACGCTGGACATTTAGCATCCCACTACAGCTACATATACAAAAAGAAAAAAAGTTTAGGTTTCACTTAACTACAAACTAATGATGGTAAGAAAATTTAAAAAAAATAAATAAATTTGACCATTACATTTACATAGAAACCATATGTTGATCACTTTACTGTTAAATAAGCAGCCCTCTGGACGCCTCCTCTAATTGTATCAGGGTTTATACAGAATTACTTTTTAATGCGGTTCACAAAATCCACGGTTCGGTTCACGGTTTTGTGGTCACGGTTTTCGGTTCGGTATATGTTGATTGTTAGGAAAATCAATTATGTCTTGTATAGTCAGGTTAAAACTGAAAGAAAAAAGCAGTCCGACATTTGATACATCATTCTGACAGTCTTAGGTTAAAAATAGGTGAGATTCTGGCATTGCAAGAGAGGAGACAGTGCTGGTTCCAACATGTGCTTCATTTATTTGGCAAACAATTTGCCAACGGTCCCACTGGGAGGATGTCTCCGCAGGTGAGCTGACATGTTGGTCGTGTTGCTGTTAGCATAAACAAAACGTGTTGCACAATGCTTGCACACTGTCGCACTTTTATCCACAACTTTCTTTCCGCCGTCATCGTAGGTCATTCTAAATGCAAAGTGGTCCCATACAGCAGACCTATAAAGTGCTGCTGGCGCGTCTTCCAACTCCTGTTCTTTCCCACTCGCCATACCCACACAATTCTCCACAACAACTGATTTTTTTCTGCTACACCCGGCTACGCTGTTTCGCTTCTTCTTCTTGTTGTTTACTACTGGTGGTTGGCTTTGGTCGCAGTACCGCCACCTTCTGCTCTGGAGTGTACACGCTTGGCCTAAGAAAACGGAGCAGCGCATGAACCGAACGCAACACAAGCGAATCGAACCGAGACAGTCGAACCGAACGGTTTTCATATAAATAGATCACGGCAAAATCCTTCGTCATTTTTACCATCGACAGGCTGCAGCCATGTCCCGGATTCCTCGTTTTCCAGCCACTTTTATGGAAATTTGTATTCTCCAATTCTCTAGCTTTTTCTCCGCCTCTAGCTTCTTTTCCAAACATATGGCTTTTACGATCAACTGGAAGCAGTTCCACGCAAACACACAGAACCAGTTATATATGATATAATATATCTGAAGAAATTGTCTTTATTGTTTAGCCAATTAAGGCCTTCATTTAAAAAAATATAATTTAATGACTTTTAATGACCAGCGGAAACCCTGTGTATAGTGAAGGACTTACAGCGTGCTACGACAGAAGCAACCAACAGAAGGTTGAAAGTAGATTTCTGTTTGGTAAACCAGCAGGCTTGTATGTTTATTCAGTTTGCTGTCAAATACTTGGAATGAAAAGAAACTGGAAAAAAGGCAGGACAGTATACGGTGTTGATCAATAAAAGGTTTTTCCTCTCCATCCCTTCACAACTAACAGGAAACTAAAGACTTTCTATTTATAAATATTAATACATTTCTGTTTCTCAAACAGAGAACAAAACTTGGGAGATCGAAATTGTGTCTACTGGTGTTCATATTATTACTATATGTGTGAAAACAAAAATAAATGCTTATTCGTCGCCATTTTATCATCAAAAAAAAAAGCTGTTAATGCAAAAAAATTAAAAATAAATCAAAAAAGTTGATAGTTTTAATATGTTGCAAATCATTAACCATTTTAAATAAAATCCCCACTTGTTGGAATCCTCCTTGTGATGCAGTTTTCTGGGTTTTAAGAGCCTCGGAGTAAAATAAGAAGAAAAAGATCATCATGCATAACTTTTCTCCTGCTTCACAATAATGTTCTACTCTCTGAGGTTGCAACATCAAAAAGTTGGAAACTTTATCGATAAAACCCACCAAGGAAAGCAGAAGACCTCTAGATGAAGGCTTTAAGGCGTCTTCTGAGAGCCTGGATTAAGATAAAAACAACTACTCCTGAAGTTAAGATGTTGTAATATTTTATTTATTTTGTTTCTTTCCGTTTTATTTCACTTTTTGGACATCAGAATTCCCACCGCAATAGAAAGTGGTTTCTGATCCATTCTTTTAGTCAATAAATCATGATGAAAACCCGGTCAGCAATGTTCTCTCTCTTAGCAATGTTCTCTCCATGTAACAGTACGAGTTAATAAAGTCTGAATAAGCTGAAGTGTTTGGCAGCGAAACACAAGAGCTGTGTGAAACCAACATCTGCAACAACAATAAGCTGTTGCAGATTTCCCTTGAAAAGAATAATTTAAAAAAAAAAGATCTGAGAACATAAACCACACAGAGGAAGAGGGTCAGACGGATCTCTGAGATGGTTTTCCTCACTTTTCTCAACCCTATTTATTTCTCAATTCAATATGAGAAATAAGCGGAAATAAAATTGCAGAACCTCTACAGGACAGACATACAAGTTTACTTTAGGTTCACACTCCTCTCATCGTCATCAACGACTACCAGCCAATCACAGCGCGGATCTGGTTATCTTCATCTTATTTATTACTGGGCTTATTTTGTCGAGAAGAAAAGGGAATGGTCTGATTCAAGCCCTGCTTAAGTGACACGGGTCCAGACACTTAGCTGGATCGACAGTAGGGTCAAAGTAGCAAGTGACCTAAAGGACCAGATTAGCCTAGGTTCAGAACCCATGAAGCCTTTTGAAGAATGGTGAATTGTTTTCACCGAATTAAATAAGACTTTTCTCCATTTTGGGGCTATTTTTCATGAAAAACAATATAAAGCTAACACCCTACCCTGTGATTATTCCAACCTTTTTCCTTAATCCATAGCTCCACTTTCTACAAAATAAAAACATTTTTAAGCATAAAAAATACATTTCACAACTTCTGGATTATATATA
>NW_015150947.1:298713-308602 GCF_000732505.1 Cyprinodon variegatus
TAAAAACAGTCAATATGACACAAAGCTACCAAAGGTCACAGCAAACTATTCTATTCATTTAATTAAACCTGTTCTTGTTCAGGGCTGAGAGAGGAGCAGTAATTGTAAAACAGTGACAGAAATAAAAGAAGAAGAAAGGATGCCAAGAGAAACATTTGTATTGGGGATTATTCACCCACAGCTTTGAGGTCTGCAAGAAACGGATCCGTTGATTAACACAAACGGCACTCCAGGAGGGGAACGGAAGCAGACGTCAGATTTCCTATTGCCTTTTTTTATGCTGCAACATTAGATTAATTTCCTAAAACTTTATTTCCATTAAGTTAAATTGGAAAGCGAATCCTTTGCTTGAGGGTGGGGCTCTGTTGGGTAAGTAAAGAGTAAAACAAGGCTACTTTTACATTTTAGTTCTTATGTAATAGTTTTAAAATAGTTCCCTTTGTTAACCAAACAACCTTAGTGAAGGGTAAGCAGTCTGTTCTACTAAGGGCATTTTACTAAGTGTGAGACAATTAAATTAAAATTTGTTCCATCCGATTAACTGGTGTCTGCTTAGAAAAACTTCTTTCAGGGATGTAATGCAACCTCTGTCCACAAGGTTCATTGTGCACTGTTCATTCTAAAAGGTATAGTGAAGTATGATCTTTTTCTGGGTGGATCATCAAAATAAGTAGTCCTCCAAATTGTCAATCATTCTGGTGATATGTTTACGTGCTCGTCCCCATTTTCACTTAGCGGTGGTGAGTCTGACATAGTGGAAAGATTGCAAATCTTTTGGAAAGTAAGCTTGTATAAGCGATGCAAACATTAACTTTTAAACAAAGCGGGAAATGGGCTTGTGCACGCTCTCTTGGGTGTTTATTAGGCATATATCTGAAACCTGTCATTAGCCTGATATTACAGGCTAACGATGGAACCAAACCACCCATTCATCGGTTACCATTTGCATGTTTCCAAGCGATACAAGGCTTTGTCTATATAGGACTCAAACTCACTGCGGATCCAGACATTTGAATTGAGAAAGCTTCCTGGAGAGGCGGCGAAACGTCTTCAAATCTTGGAAACCAAGTCCAGTGGATATTTTTTTGAATTTTTATGGAATGACTATGACCTGGATGACTGAGAACCTACATCAGCAATTGAAGCCTGGGAAATACTGAGATCATTTTCTATATTTTAAAAGACAAATGAGGATTTCTAATATTTCATATGTACTGATTCTTTATGCAATCGACTCCATCTAGTGGCTGTTTATTATATGGAAAAGTAGGTTCTCTTACCATCCAGCAGACAGTCGAAGTGAAGACACTGCAGAAACTCCCTCTCTCTCATAAAGCCATTCAGAGGTGTGGCCCAGCCTTCAGCCAGCACCTGCACCCACTGCATGTCCAGCTGAGGAGCAAACATACAGCTGGTCAGAATCCAACATGCATGCTAAAGATTAAGACGGACTACAAAAAGATCACCTTTCCGATCTGAACTGCAGGAAGAGTCTCTGCGTCGGCCTTGGCCAGGTCCAGTTTATTCTCCTGGACATAGAGCTCTTTCACTTCGTAGGAGGCATCAACAGGAACGATGTCCTAAACAAAAAAATTAATTGTGACGCAACCTGCAGAATGCAGAAAGTTTGGGATATTCATAATGGAAACTGAAATGTTTTGGATTTAGAAGAAATGAAAGTATGGTTCCTCTCTGACACCTACTGGCCAAAAATGTAAATTGCAATGTTTGATGCTTTAAGCCAAAGAGGTTTGGCCATTTTTCTACTGATTTACATTAAAGGAAGATCAGTAATGACATTCAGATTTTCAGGGAAATCACATCATTTTAAATCAAACCAAATAAATGCAAAGGTTTAATGTACATCTTAAGAGAGCTTGTTGGGAAACATAACTTGATTCAACACGGCCTGCATGAAAAAAACTGTTTATATAGAAAAATAAGCAGGTAAAGCAACCGTTCCCATCTCCACACTTGCAGTTTCTCAAACAAAAGGTGCAGGAACCTTCTAAGAGAATAAAGAACAAGCTCCTCACCCGCTCCTGAAGCAGGTCCACCAGCTGCTGAATGCACTCGTTCACGTTGCACGAGTCAGTCTTCAGCACCAGCTCTGGAGCTTCAGGCTTCTCGTACTCGGAGTCGATGCCGGTGAAACCTGAGAAAGAAAACGACAACGATTGTAGAGCTGATCAGATAAATCACTTAAAGATGTTGATTTTTTTTTTCTTCAAGGCTTTTTAAAGGTAATTGTGTATATATCCCTGAATTCCATACAAAAAACTGTACTGATAACCTGGTCATTTGAATAATTAAATCATATAAGGGGTGAAAAATTAAGTTAAAATGCAGTTTCACAGCAAATATTTAGGGTGCTATTTTTTCCAGATTCAAATGTTAATTTTTTTTGTTCATTCTGTTCATATTTTAAGTGGAAAAAAATAAAAAGATCTCACTTAAGAATGAGCTTTTATGGAAAGAAACAGCAAGATCAGAGGAAAAAGTAACCCAAGGTTTCAAAACAGCTGAAGTTTAGACTCCTGAATAAAGTTTAGGACAGGAAAACATTTGTATTGATTTAAAGGTGTGATAATTGCATGAACAAAAAATAAATTAATTTAAAAAATGAGCCCATTTAAAAGAAAAGTTCCAGACAGCTTTTGAGTTCACACCCTGATCATCATCCTTTACTTCTGATATCTGCTCTGGGATGTGGGAGCATCAACACGTTCAGATATGCAAATATTTTACCAGCAAACCACAAACTGAAACCAGATTCAAACAAGAATTTAGAAATCCTTATAAACTAAACACACTTCATGAAAGCAGCCATTCTCCAACCCAAAAACAGATAAGAAACATCACTGCTTCACACGAGAGCCTAATATTTGGTGCTTTGAAGAAGTTGGCGGGGAGCTCCGTCTGCATCTTCATGTTGAACCAAAATGTTCCAGATGGGTTCTGCTCAGCCCGGAAATATGCAGATTTGATCCTCCTTCAGAAAGTTAGCATGTCTTTTTTTTCTGCAATTAGCACCTCTTAGATAAAAATGACTAAAGTGCTTCAAAAAGGCAAGAACATAAAAAATATATATACATGGTTAAGAAAATAAAGATGTCCGTTGGCTGTTAAATACCTAAAACAATGTCTATGAGATCCTCAGGAAGGCAAATGTGATTAAGAAAGTGATCAGCTACTATTTAAGTTAAAACTGAAAACTGAGATGACACAGTCTGACTGCCTTTAGTTTGAAGACTGCGCTGTAACATTATGGTGAAGCACAGTAGGTATTACTCCCTCATGATCCCAACAGTTAGATTATATTATTACCGTAAAGGGAAGATTATCTAAAACCGCACACATCATATGTTGCATGCGTCTGGATGTGAACCAATTTTGCTGGTATGCTTCTGCACCTTCAGTCTAGAATTTCTAGGGACGCACAGCAGTTTCCTGCCAAAGTGCTAGGGGGAGCCTATTCGAGAACTCACAAGAACTTCGACGGATTGTACTTCCTAACCTCCTCGATTTACCTTTCATCGCAGTTGTCCATTGTAGTTCTTCCTCGGTTTTTGAAAAATGGCGCACCCCGGCACCAAATTGAGAAGGGCGACCACACAGACAGCCAGAAAGGCATACCAAGGACCAATCACAGCTGCTTTTGTCTGCGCACTTCCGCTTGAGGTCTGTGCTTGGACCGGCCGATGCTTAGTCAGGATTTGACAGGTTGCAGAACCTCTGTGTGGGGGTGTGTGGTCCCGAACAGAGACAGATTTGACGATTGCAGAGGCTATGCGTCAGAAGCATAAATTGGCCTTAATGCTGCAGGTTCTGTAGCCTTTATAGATTTTACTACCAAAGGGGAAGTAAAAAATTATGACAGAGCCATGTACAGCAAAATCGCTTTGAGGTCAGTTAGCAGAACCAGAATTAATCCAAGTACAAAGCGATCAGGATTGCAGGTCACACTGTTGTTTTTGGAGAAAATAAATGACTTTTAAGTGCTACGTATGCTAATATCACACGTAGCAAGGTTGAGTTTCTTCTCCTGTTTCTTCTGGACAAGTGGAAGAAACAGGAAGAAAGTCCTGGTAATAGATCATATTATGGAGAACTGGGATAATTCCATCGGAAAGTCAACTCACTTTACCCATTAGATTACATAAGAAGAATTCCTTATCAGAATACAGTGACACAGATTAAGAATTCATATAATCTATGACATGTATGTAATACAAATCTAGATGAATGAATAACTATTGCTCACATGGTAGGAAAGCGCTTTTATTTATACGCTGATTCCACCAGCTGGCTTTCTTTCTTTAATTTCTTCTGCTATTCATGCCCCCAAATCACCCTGGTTTATAGATATAAAACCCCACCTCAAGGTTATTACTGGATTTGGGCCTGCTGAAGGCAAAATATTCACCAAAAGAAACAAACTTCCCCGTAAATTTGACCTTCCAAGTTTTTTCCGGTAGAAACCATTTCTTCTGGTTTCTTCCGACGGGAAATAAAACATGGGAAAAAAACGTGGAAAGAAGCAAGCATCTGTCAGAAACTTCCAACCCTGTCATGTAGTCTGTAATGGGTGTAACATTCACCGGTATGTTGTGTTTGGAATTGCTCAGACATTCCTGACATATGGAATTACAATGTTTTTGTGTCTGTTTGTTTTCTCCTCCGTTTTGCAAGAAACGTTGTTCTTCCTGCTATTTGTTTTAGCGGACTTAAAAAACGACCAGGTTGGAAAACCACATGCTTCTAATGAAACCAAAGGAACAAAAAGATGAAGCATGAGGTTCTCTGAGTTTCAGCCATATCTATAAAGAGATCAAAATGCACAGATTTCAGCTGGGCCAGATACAAGGAACTAAACTAGACTTAAGTAGAAATTCTGCAGCTTTCAAAACATCCAAACAGGATTACAACCATATGCATGAGGTGGAGCCTTTTAAAAATGTGCTCAATTAAAACATTAACTTCCGAATTTATGAGCTCCACCACTGCCTGCATGTCATCTGCAATATAATACTGTTTCACAAAGAGCTAAAACATACACAGAGCTAAAATGCTAATAGTTCACCAAAACTAGTGCAGATAAAACATGTCTGCTCTCCTTATTGCGAGCTTACAGGGTGTTTGCATTAAAAACAACACTTTTATATCTGCTATTTTTTGTGGCCGATGCCGATTAATGAGCCAGACGCTAAAATCGGCCCACTGATTAAAAGACCTGGCTCTAGCCACGATGTTTACCTGTATTGCTCATACGTGCTTCACAATCGTGGAAGAAAAAGGTTGAATAAAAAAACCTAAATCCCCCCTACAATCTGAATCTAACTGATTAATGAACTACTATGTAGTCCTCTAGAACCTCTGGAGATTATTTCACAAAGTAGAATTCTGCCTAAAGTGAAGAACATCGCAGACAACAGTGAGCATCCTCTTCATCAGTCTGTTAAACAATAGATCCGGTGGAACACAGGCCACTACAGAAGATCCTTCCTGCCTACAGCTATCAACACCTACAACAACCTGTTAAAAAAAAAAATAAAAATAAAAAAAAATAAAAAAAATAAAAGTTACCGCAGCATTTAAGTTTGCTTTGGGATTAATAAAGTATTTTTGAACTGAGCTGAATTGAAGTAATAGTTTGAACCAGAGGTCACGGATTAGCGTACTGGGGTCCGGACCCACTTACTGGCTAATCCAGACCCAACCTGATTTAAAACATTTATAAATTACCGCATGTTATTCGACGACAGTGTCTAACTTCACTTGCGCCACTTCTCCTGTTAATATGTTAAAGCCCTCCAGAGCATCTAGGACCAGGCTACACGTGATACAGATTAGCCAATGAGCTGCTGTCAGTCTGGGTTGCTGCTGCTGCTACTTTTAGACACAGCAGGCAAACCTGTGGCAAGCCGGGCGATGGGAAAGAAGGAGAAGATGATGAGAAAAAGAGAGCAGAGAGAGTGTGGACTGCTGGAAGAACTGTGGTGAACTAGTGACAGAAAAGTGAAATGGTGCTCAAAGATGATTCTGCACATTTAGAAGATGTTTGGCTCAACCTGCTGCTGTGAAGCAGGATTCTCCACCATGAACAGAATCAAAAATAAATATGGATCCAGGCTCGTAATGAGCACCTTGATTTGTGCTTTAGAATGGCTTAGTCTCCATTCAAACCCAGGTTTAAAGCCTTGCAGGGCAGCTTAAAGCCCACTGCTCTCATTAAAGCATAAAAGAGAAAGAAAAAAAATAACAGTCAGTTCAGGTGTTTTATTAAATATGCAAATCAGAAAATTGTCTATATACCAAACTGAATGATTGTTGTTCTCAACTTCAAAAAACGGTTCAGATTTCAAAGTGGAAAATGTTCTATTTTTTATATTTTTTTATTTAAAAAGTTAATGTATAACATGGAGGCCTAAAAAACTCATTTTATTTCAGTGTTAAAATCTGTTTAAAGTACCAGATTATAATTAAAAATGTCTTCGGACCTTTACTGGTTGTTGATTTTCCTTATTCGGACTCCGCTCATTTTTAATTGGTTACCCTTGGTTTAAACTATAGCATATGGTCTGGCTAATAAGCAGATGTTCAGACTGATGAAATTCTCAGAAATGCTTAATCATGCTGCTTCATTCACCATGTGAAACAAATCCACAGCCAGGAACTACAGCAAGGTTTGATATTAAGAGAATAAACCCTACAGGTTTGACAAACCGGCCGTTACAGACATACAACTTATCAAACAGATGTTTGTTTGTTTTTTTTTTTTATATTGTCCAAGTTACTGAGATCATCCTTGTTTCCTCTTTAGATACAGCGTTTTCAGTGGAATTATGATTTAATGGGTTAAACTGAAAGAAAGCTGATGCTGCACCTCTTATCTCTCCTGCTCTGGCCTTCTTGTACAGCCCCTTAACGTCCCTCTGCTCACAGACGTCCAGCGGCGCGTCCACAAAAACCTCAAAGAACGGTAACCCGGCAGCTTCATGGATCTTCCTGGCATTCAGGCGATCCTGTCGGGGAAATAAAAACAGATGCAGAAACGTTTATTTATTACCAGAATTGAACAATGAGATTCAGTTAGTCAGTTAGTGAGCATGAGAAGTGTGTTTGCTTTCCTCTCTCAAACGGTGAAGCTTTGTTTACTCACCCTGCTGTAGGGGGAAATAAAGCTTGCGATGCAAACCAGACCTGCATCTGCAAAAAGCCGCGCCACCTCAGCAATGCGCCTGATGTTCTCCTCGCGGTCCTCGGGGCTGAAACCCAGGTTTTTGTTCAGCCCCTGGCGGATGTTGTCCCCATCCAGAGTGTAGCAGGGGATACCGTGACAGACGAGGTATTCCTCCAGCGCCATGCTGACCGTGGTCTTCCCCGCACCAGACAGACCTGCACAGGTAGAGGAGCACAGTAGGAGTGTAGCAAGGCTCAAAAAGTTTCCAATCGGCCGTAATGTTTGCTTATTTA
This sequence comes from Cyprinodon variegatus, assembly GCF_000732505.1. Taxonomy (NCBI): domain Eukaryota; kingdom Metazoa; phylum Chordata; class Actinopteri; order Cyprinodontiformes; family Cyprinodontidae; genus Cyprinodon; species Cyprinodon variegatus. The sequence goes on from NW_015150947.1 coordinate 306,190, forward strand.
TTTTCTCCTACCGGTCAGCCAAACGGTGCAACCTCTGAAGCCTCCACGCGTTCCCACAACCTGCCCCCGCTTGTTTCGGCTCACATGGTGAGCTTGGTAGGTGACATTAGTTGCACGTTGCATCCCCTTAAATTGAGATTTTTTTTTGTTCATTTGTGATTAAAAGTAAATACAAAACAAAGCAAACAAGTCAAACAAACTGAAAACAGGAAGTGGAATCATTCTGCAGGACTAGACCAACAAAGAGCAGCTCAGTTGCAATATTTGTTAGGATACTGCTGCAGTTACAGTGCTATGGATGCAAATTCTGGAAGACAGTCTGACATGTTGAATGGATTCCTTCCAACTAGGCTCAACGCCCCCGTCTCGTGTTACTTTTTATTAGTGCTTGTAATGATTTAGTGCAGAAACAACATTACCTGGAAAAGAGACTTGATGGAATTGCATTTTAAAATCCAGCGACATTTTCAGTAGACGTTTAACTGACTTAAAGACATTTTTCTAGAAATTAAAGGCATGGGAAATATCTAAAAACACAAGGTTTAATTTAATAGATTTGGTGTCACATTAAAGAAAACCCTTGTGAGATTTATGGAGATGTGTAAAATGAGTATAAGTGTTACTGATGAAAAGTAAATGAAGATGGCATAGCTAAATTTAACGCCTCGCTTGGAAAGAAAAACAATTTTCAGCATCAGCGACTCTTTAAATTATGCTCTTAGGAAGTCATTACTATATTTGAAACTAAAGTACAATATGTTGACATTGTTTGTTCCAAAGACCTCCTCTGCTAAAGTCAAGCTAAACAGAATTACAGATGTGTTTCAGACGAGGTTTCCAAGGTAACCATTTTGGCACAGTTAGTCCCATCTGCAAATTTCTTTCATCCATTTCTAGAGTTGAATCCAAAAGTTTTGGACAACAATTAGAAAATGTATTCCCACTCAACCAACAAAATGGTTGATTTTGACAAATCATACTATAATCAAAGAAGCAGTAGAACGTATCTAAATCTAGTCGGGAAAGATGGACAGTAGTTTCAGCCAATCAGAGCCAGCTGAAGGCAGTCTGTTAGCCTGGTCAGCCACCTGGATTGTTGGTGTGATGAGGCTACTTCTGGATGCTTGAGACCTGTAAGGGTCCCTCTAAAGGTTTTGCTTTTTGTTCCGATAGAGATTATAATAGAGAATACTTTGGTTTAGAGGAAAGTGAAGCACATGACTCCATTCTACTGAGTGTCTGCTTTCATTTGATGTATATTCTGTTGTGGTTTGATTGTTGCTGTGGAGACAGAAATTATATTCATCGGTTGGTATCAGGGCTGCAACTAACGATTATTTTGCAAATCGATTCGTCTGCCAATAATTTTTTTCGATTAATTGATAAATAAACTGATGGCCAAATGTTCCTTAAAGAGATTTTTTACTAAATTAAACCAGATGAAACTAAGTTTTTCCACTTGAGGGGTTCTGGATAGGACATATTGAAAGACAAAAAGGTTGTTTATCTTAAATTAAAAATTATTATATATTATTTTTACAATTTTGATATAATTACTGCTGAAATTAGGTCACTCTGTCAGCTTAAGGGCTCTATACTCCAGTTTACAATAAATCGATTACTAAATTAGTTGAAGATTATTTCAATCATCGATTAATCACGATTAAGCCGATTAATTGTTTCAGCTCTAGTTGGTATTGTGCTGTGCATTTATGTTTTACAACTTATTTCATTTGAGTATAACTTTAGTTGTCTTTTTCACATATTAAAAAGGTTTAAGTTGGCTTGTAGTCTAGATTCTTCGGTTTAATTTAATATGATTCATTACTATATTTTTCATCATTATTGCATCACTGATCACTGTTGTTGTTGAGTAACTGTGGCGAGGTACCCCTCGGGTTCAAACGGCTCCTGATGAGAAGCGATGGCCCAACAGCAGTGACGACTTCAAGAGTCAAATTAAGATGATCTGCTGGTTCTTTAGGATGTTTGCGTAAAGCAAGATTTAGAACCGGTTTGGGCCGTGTCTCAACTTGAACATAGTCTCAATCTTCAGCCAAAATGTTTCACAGAAAGCTTTCTGACTGATTTTCAGTGAGTACCGTTTAACAATGATGTTAACATAAAATAAACTTTTCTCCACTGTTGCTCTATGGTACAGGGCAACTTGGCAGTTTTTTTTCTAGAAGGGAGTCTTGGCTTTTAATTAGTTTTTTTTGTTTAGTCTTCAAGCCAAAACTTCTTCATGTTTCTTTGAACCATAACAAAAAACAAAAGCTTTTAGTCTTCACATTTCTAAAAAAAAAAAAAACTAAATTGGTGCTCTTGCAAAAATAATGACCATATTCTGTCTAAGAAAAAAAAGAAAAGAAAAAAAAAACATTATTTTTTAGTTTGTGGTTCAAATTTGTTT
>NW_015150947.1:309308-315359 GCF_000732505.1 Cyprinodon variegatus
AAAAAAAAAAAAAAAAAATCAGATTTGGGTCACTTCAGACTGTAGTGTATGTAGTGAATGTAGCCAAAATGTCACTCATTCCTTTTGACCTGGGTCCACTTTTACAGCTGCTTTTTGTATCTCTGCTTCTGTCTCCTTGAACCCCAGTCAGCCTCAGCAGATGGCCGATCACACTGAGCCTGGTTCTGCTGGAGGTTTCTTCCTGTTAAAAGGGAGTTTTTCCTCTCCACTGTCGCTTCAAGCATGCTTAGTGTGAGGGATTGCTTTCGACTCAATGAGTCGATGCAATCAACTGGTTTTCCTTAGATAGAAAATTTTGAATCAATCTGACTGGATGATCTGGTGAACTGTTAAGTGCCTTGAGATGACATGTGTTGTGAATTGGTGCTATAGAAATAAACTGAATTTAATTGATATCTTATACTCAATTTATATATTTTAAAATAAGAATAAAACAGCCTCTTGTTTGTTTTTGTATCAGTTTCTAAAATCAGATGAGCCAAAGATAAACTAATGAGCACACTGTCAATATCAGTTAGGGCTTTATAGACTAACCAAAACCATCTCTCACTACAAACAGATTAAAAATGCTGTGCTGTAGAACTGCTGGCCTGAGCTTCAATGAGGTTTTCAGTAACATCCCTGTTTATATTATCTAATGCTCTTTTTTTATGTTTTCAACCCATTTTTTTTTTCTTTTCGCAATTTCAATCCGTACTAAGACACTTTTTCCACCATCAACAGAAGTAAATGCATAAAAGCATTTTGCAGCAGAGGCTAATGTTTAACAGCTAACCTGTAGCTTTAGCATGTAGCAACGGTAACGATGCTAACTTAGCCTATTAGCTTGTTCAAATGTGGTTTTCGAACACTATAATGCTGACAACAACAATAAAATAAAAGATATTGTTTAATATAGTTGTGAAAACCGGGAACTCACCCAGTTCTCAATGGTGTTGCTCCGCTTCTGCTTCTTGTTCGAGTTTCCATGAGTCTCCATGACCGATCAGAAGTCAGCAGCTAACTGAACCGTTCAGGTGTTTCAATCCCAAACAGGGCGAGCAGCGGCACTGGCACTTTGTCTACAGGTAAACCTTACTGCAGGAGGCGGGTTTTTCCATTGAATGGAGCAACTCAGGCCAGAGGAAATTTTTCTTCAACCGGGTAGACCCCTCGGCAGCCACGTCAGATGTGGGGAAAGTGACGCATTTCCGCCGCGTTCTACGGTAAGTTCAGAGAACTTTGCCTTTGTAGGGCAAGCCGTAATAACATATAATCAGAGCACTCACCTAATTACCTTTTAAAGCCGGGTTTTTCAACGTTTTCTAGGCCAAGGACCCCCAAACTGATCCCCTAATTATATATATCTTCTGAAATTGTGTTATAACAACTGGTCCTATAGTCACTCTATTATATATATAGGAGTAATATAACAAAAGTTATTTGTCCCTGGGATCATTAAAATATTTCTGAATCTGATTCCTGGTTGATGGGACAGGTGCTGTGAATGCCCCCCAGGGGCTGTGGACCCACTGATGAGGACCTCCTTTTTATAGACTTAGACTTAGTGACTGATTTATTTTGTCATTTTGTATACACAAGAGTAAACTAAATTTTTTTTCGTTTAGAACAGCTCCCTAAACATTTTGATGTTTTAAAGTGAAGCTTTTATAAGGTAAGCAGCAGTGATAAAAAACAAAAAAAAACAAAAAACAAAACAACAGTTTGATATTAAGTCACTATATCTAGTTATGGAATGACTGAAGCACTTACTTCTCCTGGCTCAGGGGAGGAAGAGGATGATGATGACGATGCTGTGGTGGTAGCCTCCTGGGTTGATGAGGCTGACGTGGTTGAAGCAGCAGTGGTGCCATCTGCAGGTCTACAGTAGCAGCAACAGATGATGCTGGTGAAGAAGTGGAAGCCGGAGGGGGCTGGGAGGATGTTTAGTCATTAAGCAGGGAAGCATAAAAAGGATTTTCAAAAGGTTACCTTGGATTTTTTATTTTTTGATGAGGTTCTGCTATATTTTTATCGGTAATATAGATACCAGGCATAACAGTACGACCACTAAAGTAAAGAACACTGATCAGTGGTGGTTTATATGTCTTAAGTTTAGGGGTCATGCTCAGATCAAAGAGGCACTGGCCCCTGCTGGCTCCTGTGTGGATCAAGTAAATCCCAACCACCCAGACAGGAACCAGTAGGGGCCAGTGCCTCTATAGATCTGAACTCGGCTCCTGCACTTAAGACATAATACTGAATACATTTCTTATGATTAGCTGCGTTAGCACAGAAAGTGTCATTAATTGGTGTCTTAAGCTTCTTTTTTTTTTTTTGTTCATTTAATATTTTATTTTAACAATGATTTTAAAAAATGAAGAGACTTTTGCACTTGTCAAAGCTTGTCATGCCTATTTTGATTGTAAGTTCACAATAAACCTTGAATGTTTCTAGCTTGTCTTGTTCAATTAAAAAGAACAATACCTTTAAAACAACTAAAAGATTGATAACTTAAATCTAAACAAAGTTTAGAGTATTGAAAGTGGCTTTTTGTAAAGACCTTTGTAGAGATAAGATCATAAAATTGCTTTAACATCTACCTCGGATCTTCCAAAATAAAGGAAATCAGGGCCAATAAATTGATGCACCTCTACTTGTTATTTGCTATATGTGGTTAGTCCAGAGCCGTAAATGGTTCTTTGGTTCTGTATCTCACTTCCTTTAACAAATGATGAACTATTGCCATGGTTGTTTGTGTCGTGTATTTGTAATGTGCCCCGTGAATAAAAGGCTGGCCCTACCCTCACCCACCTGGTAAATGGGTCTAGAACCATCAATGATTTACATGCATGAAGTTTGCACTGGGTCCACCAAGGTAATGTGGTGAAAGCAAGAAAAGCAAGTAGGAATGGATTAGGGCATAGGTTGTTATCTATCAAAAGAGGAAGGAAGAGTTGTAAACTACCGTTAGGGTAACGGGCAGACTCAAAGATGCAGGAGGTGTGATAAGGCTGGCCCCTGTGGTCCAGTGTAACAGACAAGCTAATGTAACTGATGAAGGACTTAATGCTGGTTCTGATTGAAAGGCGTCAGAATATATAGCATATATTGTAGCGTACAGACTTTATTTTTATTAGAAAAGAAGTAATTCTATATGAAGTTTTAGAAAAATAATAATATCTTCAGATTAAATTAAAGGAAGCATCTAGTCAGACAAACTTCCTGTTTTAGATATGCTATTCCAACCGCTCAAACTGAAAATGCAGATATACTCATCAGGATTCGGATACAGTTAATCTTGTGTCATATTTCTATAGTTTAGAAAGACTTTGCGCATTTAAGCATCCAGAAGTCTAATCCAGTGATGAAACAGAGGTAGCAGCATGTTGGGGGGTTTAAGTTATAATACATCTGTAGCATCGTTTCTTTTTGCCTTAAATGTTAAGAAATAACTCCAGAGAGGCTAAAAAAACTGCCGTTAGCATGTTAATTTCATTCCATTCTTGTTGAAAGCAGAGAAAACATTTTGTAAATGGGAATAAAAACAAAACAAAATTGCAGTCCAGAAGCCAAACTTTATAAAACCTTTTAGACAAATAAATGTCTTAAGACCTAATTAGATTTTTTTTCAAGCTATTGTTATCATTTTTTTTTTTTTACTAAACTTACAGGTGAAGGCGAAACTTTATTTACCAAACTTTATTTAAAAAAAATTATAATAAATAAATGATTTAACAGCATGAGTGGCGGCTTAGTGGTTAGGCCATTGCACTTGGAATCCTGAGAATGTGAGTTCAAAACCCACTCCCACAGACTGCCACACTGGGTGCCTTAAAAAAAAAAAAAAAAAAAAAAAAAACTTGTAAAAAGAACATGTTTGAAAAACATTTAAATCTAAAAAAACAGCAAAAACAAAATTTCACCTCTGGATTGCATTTGGCTTTCCCTATTTTGTTTTTAACAAATTTCCATTAAAAAAAAAAGAAACTGGGATTTATTTTGTTATTTTTGATGCAAAGTAATTGTCTCAATTTTGGCTGTTGATAAAATTATTTATAAATAAAGTTGTTGCTGATAATGGTGATTTCAGAAATAAAACATTACATCCTCTAGTAAAAAATCTCATGCAAATTAATAATTTAAGGACATTTATATATGACGGAATGATTTGTGATTAAACTACAGGTCTAATTTTGTAGATAACGTAGAATCCTGCTGTATGTATATCATTTTTGTTTTTTTGGGAGGGGGATTTCTTAAATTATATGATATAATTCTCTGCCATAAAGATTGGCTCACCTGATCTAAAACCTGACGTTTGTTTAGGAAAGGAAAATTCTAGACAGTCAATTATATTCTTAAAATAACACTTGTTTTTTGACTTACATAAGAGAAATAAAAATATTTAAAAAAATGTACTGTTTAATCTGTGTCTATATTTTTTAATTTGATATTTCTTTATCTCTGGCTATGTTTTTTTCTTTTTGTTTTTTCTTTTAAACATTCTCTCTCTCCTCCGGTTTTTGTTCTAAATAAAAATGCTCAGCTTTTCCCAGCAGGCTTTATAGCACACAGCTGCTACCTTTCAGGAGCGGCCCTGATACATGAGGCTGATGCAGGGAAGGATGTTGATTACAGGAGGAAGGATCTGAATTAAAGGGGAGGGAGGCTGGGGGAAGATGCTAGTGGCTTCAGGGAGGAGCGATGCGCTGAAAGCCAGCAGCACCGTCTCCTGATGCTTCAGTCCAGCCTGTGAGTGAGGAGCAGAGAGCTGCAGCTGCTGTAACTCCAGGAGGAGCTGCGAGGAGGCCCGTCTGAGGGAGGTAGGATGCTACAATCTCTAGACTCTATAGAAACAACACAGGCCCATATGTTCTATGATACAGCTGTTTAAACCATGAGCTAATGTGGGATTATTCATGAAAATTAGGTTGAAATGAAACAAGATTCCCTACAGACTCCATAGGGATCAGTGTACATATTATTATGTAGTTGAATGTTTATATAAAAAAGTTATATTGTCTGATTTTATGGCTAAAATTGCACAGTAGATCCACACCTTTTTCTGAATAATTCATGCAAGTACAAGGGCTGAATAATAATATAGGATGTACTCTCTTTAATTAAAATTTGTCAGATCTCAGGAGGACATTTAACTGCGTTTGCCTTAATTAGAGGCTCCTAAATTGGAGGAGCTGACGCCCCACCCAGCCACAACTGGAACCTGGTGTTTAACTCTGTGTGGGGTCACTGAGCTACACCCCAAAAGTAAACTTCAAAAGCATCTGCAGGGCAGGCATCAGTGCTCCCCTGAAATTAAACTCAACTATTAGGAGAAATGAGCAGCTTCTGTTACAGTCCGTGGTACTGTGGTTTTGAGATTATTTTTACGTTGCAGTTTGTGAAATTTATCACGTTTCATTAATGACAAATTCTTCCCTCAGAGAAGATGGTTCTGCAGAATCTAATGAGCAAACAAATCTATTCTCTCTGTTGGTCTCACTTTAAAAAATAAATAAGACAGGGTGTTGCATGTGTGTTCCAAGCAGTTTACCCACAGTGAAATGGAAGTTATGGCGGTAGAAAATTAGGATAATGGTTTTTTTGAGCAGAGAAGCTTTTTCAGTGTTTGTTTGGAGAAGGATGGAGCCAAACGGAGGACAATTAGGCAGTATGTAGGAAAAGCTGTAAAGAGGCTATAAAAGTCTTGAGGCTGGGGCGGAGGTTCCCTTTCTAGTTGGTACCTTGGAAAGGCTTAGAGCAGGGGTCAACAACAATTTCCAATCTAAGGACCCCCAAACTGATGGCGACCCCCTAATTATATATATAGTATAAAATTGCATTATATCAACCTGGTCTATTATAGATGGAGTCATGTAATGAAAGTAATTTCTCCCTGGGATTATTAAAGTATTTCTGATTCTGATTCCTGGTTGATGGGACAGGTGTTGTGAATGAAACGGTGTCCATCTTGAAAGAGCTCCTGTGTGTCGCTGAATGTGTGCATTGATGACTGAAAGACATCTTCTGCCTCCATTTATCTGTTTA
>NW_015150947.1:315452-331223 GCF_000732505.1 Cyprinodon variegatus
TCGACTGATCATGAGATGTTTCAGAAAATCGTACAAAAGACATCGCCCTCCAGCAGCTGTAATTTTAGCAAAATTTGGTTCTAAAAAGTACTGAATCAGGGAGATTGAATACAACCCTTTCATGTTTTTATTTACTATCCTTCCAAAAGCATGCTTTATTTTCCTTCTACTTCCTCACTCTGAACTGCTTTGTGTTTAGATTGTCATGTAAAATCCCCAAAACATTCAACAAAGCTTGTGGTTAAAGAATGTTTAAACGTTCAGGGGTTAAGAAAAAGAAACTCTTACAGGGCACCAGAAAAATATTTGTAATTAAACTTACACATTGTTAAAAAACAAAATTAAACTATTTATTTATTTCAAAATGTTTCTAGAATGCATCATATTTGTAAGCGGGAGTTTTACGGGACACCTTAATAACATTTGGGTTGGGGGAACGGGGGGTCTCGTAAACTTATCCGTTTAGTTTTTCTTTTAATCCTTTTCTTCAAGGTCTTTCAGTCAGGCTTCTGTTCACCACAGTACAGAGTCTGTCCTCGTCAAAATGTTCAATGACATCTGTAAAAATGCCTGCTGTTGCAGAACCACAGTCCAGGTATTATTAGTGCAGCATTTAACACTAATGACAACCCCAATTTATTAGAGTGCCTTAAAAACTGGATCTGTCTTTCTGATAGAGCAGTGGACTGGTTTAAATCCCTCTTGAAGAAAAAGGACTTTTATGTCAGAAGGTAACCTTTCATCAGAGACCACAAAAAATAAGATGTGGCGTCCCCCAAGGGTCCATTTTAGGCCCCTTCTATTCAATTTTTACATGCCCTCCTGAACAACAACATTAAGTTACCAAATCTATGCAGACGACACACAGCTGTACAACACAATGTCACCAGGTGATTATGAACCTACTCAAGCTTTGGGTAAATGCAGAGAAGAAATCTCGGTTGGAAAGTACCCTCCAGTTCCCCTCCAGTGGAACCACCAGGCTGCCAATCCAGCGTCACTGTGTCAGTCAACACAGCCTGAAAACATCCACAGCTCTAAGGTACTCAGTGCGGACCTCGTCCAACCCTGAGGAGTTTTTCGACCACCTCAGTTATTTCAGCCTGGGTGATGAAAGAATCCAACCCCGAGCACCACGCCTCTGCTTTCGCCATCAAAGCAGGACAAAACCACACTTAACAGAATATTTAGTTTTAATTAGATAAATGCACACAGGATTACTGTATTCTGCCTGTTTATTGTTGTATCGTAAAGGCTTTCCAAAGATCAGATAGAAGTGTGCAGAAATCGGGCGTGCTTCAGTGGCACAGTGGTTAGCGAGCACGACCCAAGTATGGAGGCCTTAAGGGCTGGTTATACTTCCGCACCAATGTGTCGCAGTGAGCTTGTTGCAGAGCTTGTGCACTATGTTATCCCATGCCACAATGCAAGAGGGACAATCATGAACTAGCTGTGGGTCTAGATACGGCTGAGGAGGTGAGGAAGTGGGGGCAAGTTTGTGCGACAACGGAGGGAAATGAGGGCAAAAAAGAGCGGGGATCCACGTGAGAAAAGGGTCCCAGCGTTCTCGCACCCCACGCTCCTCTAGCTGGTCCATGTTCATGAGTCGTTTTCCACAATGGTGGTCATACAAACAAAAAAAGCCGGTAAGGTACCAAACAGGAAATAAGCATAGAGTACAGCGGATATAGATTTGACAAATCAGAGGCCTCCTGTCTGCGGTAACCTACAATTTTGGAGAGGTGCACCAGAATCTCTGCGGAAGGGGGGGAGGCACATTTGCACTCACGCAGACGACCTAGTTTCTGAGAATAAATCAGCCTTTAGTCCTTGACGTGGCTGACCTGGGTTCCAATTAGTGTTGCGTCAATGCCAATTGTTGGCTCCAATACCGATACCTGGCTGTGCAGTATTGGCCGATACAGATACCATTTGTTTGAAATTAATGTGTGTGTATATATGAAGAACTGCATACTAATTGGATGTAAAATAATTGCCATCTTGGCTTTTTCAAGCTCCTCTCTACCTTTGTGAAGCAGGAGAAAGACTAGTATAAAGTGAATCCAGCAGAACTTGTTAATGACTACCTGGAATGGGTGACAATAGTTGAATAAACTTTTGGCTCTCAAAATAGTATCGGTGCCCTATTTGTTGATGCTTGCCGTTAAAGATACCACCATTTTAGTGCTGGATCGGGGCCCCAACCGATACTGGTATCAATATCGGTGCAACACTAGTTCCAATCTGGCCTGTGGTCCTTTGCCGCATGTCTCTCCCCCTCTCTCATACCCACAAAAAAGGAGCCACCAGTGCTGTAACCCCGCCCACCACAACAATACAATATAAAAGGAGCTTTTTAATTTTTAAGACTACTCCTTTTGAGAGATATTCTTTGTCATTTCATTATGACAGGAAACATCTTAGTTAAATAAAGATGTAATTCCAGCTCTTTGAGGAGGATGAATCATTTTGGCTTCGACTTTTAATCTTGTTGATGGGATTTCTTTTTAGCAGATCTTACGACAGTTAACCTTTTATAATTATGCCACAGACTTATTTATTCATATGTACTTTATAATGATGTTTAGTTTTTAATTTTTTGCTTTTACCTGCTTTTTAACTGTAGCACTTTGAGATTTTTCTTATATGTAAAGCATTAAATGGTTACATACATACATGCATACATACATACATACATACATGTGCATTAAAAATAACATTATTATTATCATTTTATATTTATATAGGAAAGCAGAATAACAAAAGTATTTTCTTATCTCATGAATTGAATGTATTTTTTCACAATTCCATGTTTTTTCTACTGCCCTGGCCTCTATAAAACAAAATGAGGACAATAATAGGGCAGCATGTATCTCCATCGTCATTAAGACGTTTACACTATTATCCCAGTCGGACCGTAAAATGGAAATTAGACATCGAATTGGTCTTCCATCTGCCTTACATCTTCACTCTGCATGCCCATATTAGAACTGGAGCCTCATTGCCCTGAGACGGCCGTCTAATTTACAGATAGTGGCAGAGATGCTGGAAGAGGAAAGGGTTCTGCGAGCAGCAACGGGAGGAAAGATGGAAAAGAGAAGAAAGGGTGAAATGTGGCTCAAAGCTCCGGTGTGTTTCACCTTTTCTTCTTTGCACCTTTGGTTCACCTCTGCTTCTGAATGAGCTAAAACCCAGACGCCACTGCTCTTGCGATTAGGGCCAGTAACTGTGCTGCTGTTATTAATGCCTCTATTCTCACTCAGCCAAGCTGTTTGATTTCCCACTTCCTGTTGTTGGTGCTGGTAATTTCTGCTGATCCATCCACCCATCTCTTTTCTGAATTGCTTCTAGTCTCCTTCCCTTCGCTATAAACATACAAATGAATTAATGTAAAATCAATGAGTACACTTGTATATGTATGAGTGTTCTTCATTGGTAATCTGATCTGAGCCTTGAACATAATTATTTTGGCCTAAATAAGATTGTTCAGACTAAAATATAAACATATGTGTCTAAAGATGGATGGCTTGAAGTGTCTGGTTTATACAGGGCAGGGCCTCCTCTTGCCTAACTTATTTCTAGTACTCTCTTTGACGATGAGAGATGCAACGATGCAAACATGAAAATTAGTGGCCGGCAAGAGCACCATGTTATTACCAAGACTAAATATAGAGTAGGGAAAAAGAAGAACCGTGGTTCTCCCAGAGAGTAAAACACAGCCCTGAAAACAACCGGTGGACTCCAGAAATAGCCTGGACATGCTCAGCCGGCCAGCTTTTACATTACAACAGCCAGTTTCCATGTGGGATTTTCTTTTTTTTCGCACAGTTTTCCAACACCACCCATCCCCGCAGAGGTTCTGGTGAAACAATATGGGAGTCTGTAAACCAGAGAGGACTTTTTTTGCTCCAGAGATGTGTTACCATCCCACTCAATGTCCATATAATGAGAAATCACACTGAAGACCCACTTTTCATAAAGCATAAATCAAAAACAGAATAATAAAAAAACAATAAACAAATAATTCTAACAAACATAAAAATAAACAACGAATTTGTACGAAATTATTACACAGATAAAAACACTAGACGTTGCAGGAAAGCCTACATACCTACAGTAAAATATATCCAAGTAAAGCAATAAAACATGATATGACAAAGAAATATTTTTTCAAACTGCAATAAGATTCACAGATTTAAAAAGATTTTTTCTTACAGCCTATTAGACAATGGTTTGATAGGTAGTTCAGTTTGTATATCTGCAGAAGCCTCAAGTTTATAGGGTTGTCTGAGGTTTGGCAGATTAAAGGAGTCTGTCCATTACTTGCTTTATAGGTCAACAGTAAAACATTAAAACCAAACCTTAATTGCAGACAAAGCCTGTAAAGTTCAACAAACACAATAAAAGTTCAAATTTAGGCTCTTAGACTAACAGCTACCGTTAAAAGGACGCTTGACAAATAGTAACATAGAAAGAAATGACGATGTTCTGGTTGTGTCATACAAATTTGAAAAAGTGATGTTTTTCTTTCTATATTTTTTCTTTTCTATATTTTTTCCAACAGAAAAATACTATTTACTGAAATACTATTTCAATTTGCTTTTCATGTTCACACATAATGATTTTATTAATATTTTTCCACACACTCAAAGCTACCCATATCCATATTTATTGGTCTAACTTATTGGTGCTACCTTATTATTTTAGTTTAATAACAAACCAAACAAAAACATTTGTTGTTTTAGCTTTGCCACAGGGGTACTATATTGTCTTAAAAAGTTATAAACAGAAATGATCACTTGGACTTTTTTTTTGTTTTTGGTAAAACTGTCTAAAAAAAAGCCTTTCATTTTGAAATCTATTGATGTGTTAAATGCAGTTAAAAGCTGTTCTGTTATAATTTGGAGCAAGTTTACCTGTTACCTAGTCTGATGTTCAACTTTTTAATTTAACCAAATTGTATTGGAAAGTTATGCTAAACAAAGTTACATTTCCTACATTTTTTTTTTATGGCTGCCAACAATGGCTGTCTCAACTGAAATGATAAATAAATATGAAATATTCACTCAGTGGGATGATTGTAAAGAGAAAACGTATTGGCCCGTATTTATAAATTCTACAACAGAGTGGGACTAACAAAAAACATCCTCCTATCTGATATTTATGTGATGCAACATGTTGAGAAAATGTTACCAGGCACTGATATTTAGGTTGGTGTCCGACTGGATTATTCTAAAAGGAAAAAACCCTGAATGTTTCTTAGAACCCCCAGTAAGAAAGTTTAGAGCAATGAGTGTTTTATTTTTAAGCATAAGTCAAACCCCAGTATGAGTGAGCCATCCTAAAATATCCTGCCAAATTACTAAAAAAACTTAATTTAATATTGAATTATGGTCAAAAAGGTGGATTTTTGGTTAAGGTCTCCAACTGGTGGTTTATCAACCATCAGTCAACATCCCGGTTTTAACTGGAACAGCATAATACCCCTAATGTCGGCCAGCAGTAATGTTTGTTTAACCCTAGAAGTAAATGAATAAACCTGTAAAGATATCACCTATTAAGAGAAACGCATCAGTGAAAAGTGAAGCTTTTCTAATGGGCTGCATTGGGCTGTTAATATTTAATATCCAATGAACATGTCAGGATCTTGGTTCTGTTAAGTTTTCTTTTGAGTGTTCCGTTTCACTTTGGTCCATCTTTTTCTTTGTTTTCTAGTTTTATTGGTCTAATTCCTATTTTGTTGTGTTTTCTGGATATATGTGAGTTCTTAGGTTATTCCTGCTTACCCTCTGCTGCCCTCTTGTGTTGGTCGCCTTTTCCCTAGCTCCTTCTAGAATCCTCTGTTCACACCTGCTCCCAATCAGCTCATTAGTCCTGTCTTTGTTCTGTCTCCTATATATACTCTCCCTCTGCAGTTCCTCGGTGCTGGTATTTCGTCTTTCCCCGTCTTTACCTTTTGAGAACTCCATTAAAACTACAAAAACGCACTTCTGCCTCTGGGACCTCAAAACCTCAACCAAACCCTTACAGAACATGAATCAACATTGATTCCTTCACTTTGATTCAATATAAAGTCAACACAAATGTACGTTCAGATCAACATTTAGATGATGGTTGAATCGACATTGATATAGTATCATTTATGTCACTGATTGCTTTTTGTTTGATTTTATTTAAATATAAGGCTTTAACATAGGTTTGATATTTCTGCTAATCCATATTTCAATTACTTTCATTCACATATATTGCTATAGAGCAAAATGTTTTGAATCTTCTTGTTACTTACATAACACGGCCTGAATTGGCGCCACTGCCTATTTTTTTCCACTGATATATTTTCCAAAGAACTGATTATGGGTTAACTGATATGTCCAGGGACTCTCTAGGACCCGGCCCTTCATGGTTTTATTTTACCTTTTTCCTGCATGTAACAAGGCCATCCTGGGACTATCCCAGAGGAGATTTATTTTGATGCATTTCAGTGCTGAAAACAATGCTCCTCAAACCATTACAGAGGCTTTTAAAGGCATGAAAGCCCCTTTAGATGTGAAACAATAGAAATCCTCAACACTAGAGTGCACTCTCATGTCATTACCTTAAAACGTTTTAGTTGCTCACGTTCAGCTTCTCTCTAAAGGCATTTGGAGACTTGTGTGAGTCAAAACAGCAGCTTGTTTGGGTGGCATCTAAGGCGTCATAAAGCAACCAGAATCAAAACTGCTTCAATGACAATAATTTATAAAAGAAAAGGGAAGTTTAATTATTTCATAGAAACATATGAAGACTAGTTCACTTCCAAACACACTAATATAGTTTCTCATTGCAAATTGGACATTTTTGCGATTTTATAAAAACAATTATGATTAACCTGCTAAAATATATTAAAATGCAAATCAAGATTCACCGTTTCGGGTCATGGTATTATATAGGTAGTATTATGACTAGATAGATTTAGTTGATTATATACATTATAGTTGGTGGGAAGATTTTCTATCTAGTCTCCAGTCACTGACTTGCAGAATTAGCTTATTGAGGATGAGCATGAAGCTACAAGCTTTTACATTGTACCATTATCTTTGCAGCAATCTGTCACACCCACCATTCGTATAGCAACAACAGAGGGGAAATTTCAGTTTAGCGGGGAAAAAAACGTTCAGCAGAACCAGTGAAATGAATGAATCCTCGTCTCAGAAGACAGAGCAGACACACTAATGGATCAAAGAAGCACTGATCAAGAGTACTTTCTATGTGAGTGAAAAGAAAAAAGTTAATGGCAATAGTAGCTTCTTCAGTGGTTTCATCTAGGAAAGAAACATGCGTAGGGGACCAGATGAGCCCCAAGCAAGTAAGATTATAAGAGAGCAGATACAGCTACACACAGCGAGAAAAAAGTAAAATTAGTCCAAATAACGCAAAATTGGAGAGTAGTAGAATATCGTAGCAGAGGAAGATAAAGTGTTCCTTATGTCCTCCAGCAGCCTAAGCCTATAGCAGCATAACTATAGACAGACCTCAAGAAAATCGACACAACCGAAAACAATACATTTTATCAAAAAAGAAATGTTTTAGGCCTAGTCTTAAAAGTAGACAGGGTGTCTGCCTCACAGACTAAACCTGGTAGTTGGTTCCACAGGAGAGGAGCCTGATAACTAAAAGATCTGCCTCTTATTCTACTTTTAGAAACTCTAAGAACCTGCATTGTAGAAGGGAACAAGAATTTTCTTTTATTTTCCTCAGAACTCTGACTTCAGCGTGAAGGCCATTTTAACTAAGTTTTGTAGACTTCCTGATTATAAAGAATTACACTAATCCAGCCTTGAAGAAACAAATGGACGCAAAACCCCTCACACCCCATAATTTAATCCTCTTGTCTCTCCCTGTGTCTCTGCAGCTGAATACTCTACTCTGGGTGGACATAGCAAGCATCCATGGCATCACCAGCGCTTGGGAATGCTGAAGAATCTTCCACTCAAAATCTCAACTCAGGAATGGAAAATGGTTCAGTTTCTGGCACAAACAAAACCTGCCCTGTCCATGCCTCTGCTGGAGAGGAAGCGAAGAGGAGTTTTCGGAAAGGCATCCCTCGCCATAACGACTACGTGAAGATCTCTGTGCCGGAGTCCAAAGTCAACCGTCTTCCCACGGAGTGGTGGAAAACAATTATTGCGTTCTTTTATGCAGTTTTTAACTTGGTTTTGACCACAGTCGTCATCACAGTCGTGCACGAGCGTGTCCCTCCCAAAGAGAGCAGCCCTCCTCTTCCTGATAAGTTCTTCGACTACATCGACAGAGTCAAATGGGCTTTTACAGTGACAGAAATCAATGGGATGGTGCTGGTGGCCATTTGGTTGATCCAGCTCTTCTTCTTTAAATACAAGTGAGAACCTCATCTGCTACCTAAAGGGTAGAAAGCTGTTCTTATTTAGAAAAATACAGATACTGAGAAATAAGATTATTCATACCCCTTTAGTAAAAATTAATAAACTATATAAAGAATTTTGTTTCAGTCCAAAATTATACAGACTTCTCAAAGGATTCATTCTAACATAAAATGATGTTAAAATGTAACCATTTTGTTGGCATTTCAGAAGTCAATCTTTTCTTAAAATCATTTACCAACTTTTCTAGAATTTTTTACTGATATTTTGATGCTTTATTTCTCATGATGTGCTGCAAGTCTTTAAGTTGGAAAGGCCTCCTTCCCGTCATAGTAGCTCTATCCACACACATTGTCTGTGGAGGAAATGTTTAATCTGTGAAATCATTCAATGCCTACTTTTAAATGGCTGTGATGCAAGATACATTCAGACAGGTTCTGACCATTAAGTCTCATAAAATTCAAAAAGGTTTCGTGTTTAATGTTTCCTCTGAATGAAGGGAATATCTGAAAATAAGTGGGGTGAGCGAAAGATTAGGGTGATGGCAACAAGGCCTTCCAACCACCAAACCACCAAAAAAGATAGATAATATTTAAAAACAGTGAAAACCTGCAAAAACTATCTTGATATTACATTTAGATTGTCCAGTAATATATGATGGTCCTCAAACTTCTTCAAACTTTGACAACTTTCCTTTTTTAAAGCAGAGGTTTCCAAATTGGGGGTGTCAGACCCCCGGGTCTCAAGATCACTATAATGTAATCTCTAAGGGATATGGAAAAATATATTTAATAAACGACTAAATGTGACTTATGTGTCATAAATAAATTGACCATAAAATAACATTTACTTATTTAACTTATACATGATTCAAATATTAAAAATACAGTTAAATTGTAAAATGAACAACTAAAGGAGTCATTAAAGAATTGAAAATATAGTTAAAATGATGAATAAACTTAATTAGATGGGACTTTAAAAATGCATTTATTTAAAATTTGATATAATTAATTCACTTCATATAGATAAATGAATATAGAGTGAAGTGATTATCTGTATTTTAAGGGGGTCACCAGTCTGCTGCATTGTTACTTTTGGGGTCTCAGGCTGAAATATATGGGAAACGCTCATCTAGAGCTTGTTGACATTTCCAGGAGAAACACTGTTTCACACCATTGCACCAACATGCAACTATGATTTATTTGTTTATTTTTCTAAATATCACAAGTATTCTTTTGGCTTCATATATATATTTTTCACTAATTCCTCTCTTTGTAATCTTGTACTTTAGGTATATTCCTAATTCTGCGAGATTGAAACAGAGGATGTCGCCTTGCTGCTCTGCTTCTTCCAGATAACAGCAGTTAGTTATTTTACATGCATGAAGTTTTTTGGTGAACATAATTCTAATTAATAGCAGACAAATTTAACTCCAAACATTTTTTTTTTACTTTAAACCAACTTAAATAATCATTCTAATTCTTTACAACTAAATGTATCCTTTTATCTAAGCTCTAGTTATGATATGATGTAAACTCATCTCTCTAATTAAATTTAGGCAAAAAAAACAGTAAATTGAAAAGACTGGAAAAGCTTATTTTTTCCGATGACTAAATAAATCACAAGTTATTGACTATAGAGACACGATTTATTGCACATGATGTATAGATAGTTGAACCTGTAGTCGTCATAAACAGCAGGGCAGACTTTATTATTGATTTTTATCCCGCTTCAAACCCTTAAAGTCCTCAGGAATTTTAGAAATGCCTCCATTTGATATTTAGATCCTTATTACAAATCTGCTTCCTTATTTTGTTTGTTGTTTTTTTTTTTTAAACTTGGAGTAGACTTGAATAATTGTGACAGAAAACCTCCTCAGCATGTCTCAAAGCTGGCCACATCCATTTTAAAATGGTCAGCTAATGAGGTCACCTGTTACCTTTGACATGAATTAGATGTTTACAGCTATAGGCAAATTATTGTTTCAGTAGAATTGTTGTATATAAGTGATTTCTTTCTCTAGGTTAAATGAAATCAATGGTTTTAAATCAGAAATGCTCATTTTTAGTGTTGGAAAACACAATATTTAAATTCAACCAAATGATCGTCACTTCTTTCAGTGACGCTGCATCACTCCATAGTCAGCTGGGTGTTTCTTGTTGCAGGTCCATAGCATGCAGACGGTTCTTCTTCCTCATCGGCACCCTGTATCTGTATCGCTGTGTGACCATGTACGTCACCACCCTGCCTGTTCCTGGCATGCACATGAACTGTGCTCCAAAGGTGAGTGGAAACCAGAAAATCTACCTCCTGGGATCAATGGGAAGGAGACGGAAAGCGCTCTGGGTTTTGCTGCTCTAGGAGGATTGGAAGTTGGAGCTTAATATACATCTTCTGGAAGTTTGTATACTGTCAGAGAACATGGTTAATGCTGTTGGAGATGATCAAGAACTTCTGGGCAAACTAGAAGGATTTGAAAAAGTGACTGGTTAATAGTTTTTTTTTATTAATTTAAATCAGTAAAACACAAGGATGTGTAAATTAAAAAAATGAATAGCTGTCTTCATGGGTAGTTCTAAATACCCCTATAGAACTGGTCCTGGCCCCTGTTACTGAAGCATTGAAACCATGTATGATAAAACCATGTATGAGGACAGAAAAGGAATTACTTTTTTGATTTTCATAGTTTATTTCAACAATAATTTAAAAGTGAAGGTTTCGCACTTTTAGTTTCAGTGGTATTGGGACAGGATCTCAGTTTTCAGATGCGATATCTGAGGTCTCCAGAACCGGGAATGGTGCTTTGGTTCTGCATCTCAGCTAATATATCAAATGATAAGCTTTATGCGCTCTTGTCTGTTTCATTCTTTTGTCCTGTGCCACCATTAAAAACTCTGCCCCCACCCTGGGAAATTTGTTGAAGAATCACCACTGCAGTGTTAAGGTCTGACAAGTTTTTAATAACAAGATGCCAGAGTTCTGATTATTCCTTCCTGTTAGGTTAAAAAATATAGGTTTGTAAAAGAGGAACTGAGTCCACACAGGAAAGAGTTTTTCAACAGCTCCTACAGGAGAAGAGAGCCGCAACCCAACTTTCCAACTCTCTCCCGGACCCCCTCCCTGCAGAGCCTTTTTATTAACAGATCATAACACATGGGGTGGGTTACAAAACAGAGTATTCTTCTGACAAGACAATTATTGTCATAAGACAGAATGCTCCTCTGACCGAACCACAAGACAGAGTGAAGCATCTCCTTTCCTTATTGTTTTATATGAACACACATTAACTTTATAATCATCATTGAATAAACCTAACACTTCCCCTCTTCAGAATGTTACCATCAGAACAAGAAACATTAAATTAAGGAAGTATTTTGCCAGATGTTCCAAAAAAGCAATTAATTTTCAATCTGTTTGCAGGGATCAAAGTATTTTCCGGCCAGAGGCCGGATTTCCGGCTCGTAGCGATTGCCTATATGTAAAAAAATAACATGAAAATAAATTGATGGTAAATAAATAAAAATCGAAATCCCCCATGGGTTTGTCAGCCGATGGTAGAAAAGGAGCGTTCTGAAACTAACAGTATTAGCCAATCAGAAGAACAGGGACGGGTCTTAGGAAAGTGTGTTCCTCCTCCTCTTGTTTCTTGCTCAAGTCACCAGATAGTTTGTGATACAGTGTTGAAGTTCTACACGGAAAGTGCCGTTTACGTCTCCATTCAACGGAGAGACGTGTAGAGTCAAAAAATAAATAAATTAAACTTCTTGTTTGGAGAGAAGGACGATAGAGGGAACAGAATTGCAATGCAGTTCATGAACTCCGGGGAAGATGTCATGACCATAGATAAAGGTCTCAAAAATAAATGGCGCTAGGCATGGCTGGAGGAGACAGGGCGAGATGGTAAGCCATTTATCAGCTGGAATAGAAAGTTAAGGGAACCAGCCTCTTGCGTCTGCACGCTATGCTCCAGGAACGCTTAGCAGCAAAACTGGATATCAACAGAAATGTGGTTCATGCAAGTGGTAGATATCAGACATGGGCAATGTGGAGTCAACAAGTCATCTCCATGTCATGTATTTAATCTACCCAGCCAATTAACCAGGTGAGTCTAATCTGCACAGGTTAATTCACGGTGAAGATTGGACTCACCTGCTTCAAGTGGCTGGGTAGAACAAATACATGACATGGAGATGACTTGTTGACTCCATATTGCCCATGTCTGCTAGATATACAGTAGATGCAGTTTTGCCATCTCCTGGCTGTTCTTGGTATTAGATTTTTAAAGTCAAATTCAGTATTCAATCATTCATGCAATCTCTGATCCCATGCCCCCATGGCATGGCTTGAAGATGCTTTAGCAAGGTTTTCTGCTGAAGCAATTTGACAGTAGCAGTAAATCTTACTGATTCTGCTAATCAGGTGCTAATTCCCCCATTTTTGAACCTCTCTCCTATCCAGCTTCAGGGAGACACGCAGGCCAAGATCCAACGTGTTCTGCAGCTCATCTCAGGAGCCGGCCTCTCCATAACCAACTCCCACCTGCTGTGCGGAGACTTCCTCTACAGCGGACACACTGTGATGCTCACCCTCACTTACCTTTTCATCAAAGAGTGTGAGTACTTAAAGCAGGGTTGCTCTCAGAATAATTTATGAGATGTTTCCAGTTAATAATGAATGAATTGCATTGTGCACTTCCTTTCTGATCACCCATTGCTTTTAATGTTGTTATGCAACCTGCAAGATTGATGTATATTTATTTTGATTATTAATTATTCACAGCATCGAACCCTCTGGGTTGGTTAAAGTAACCTTTGCAGTAATATCTGGAAAAGTTGAAGATGTTTTTCTCTCTTTCTTTCCCTCCTCTGAAGACTCTCCAAAGTCCTTCTGGTGGTACCACCTCATGTGCTGGTTGTTGAGTGCTGCAGGGGTGCTCTGCATCCTGGTGGCACATGAGCACTACACTGTGGATGTAGTCGTGGCCTACTTCATCACTTCTCGTCTCTTCTGGTGGTACCACACCATGGCCAACTTACAGGTACGAAAATCTGAACAGAAATACACATTTTAAACCCTTTGGGGTTAATAAATGGTTGCCAACTGTTGTATTATTTACTTTTTTTTAGACCAATGCTGCTCCTTCACCTGCAACAGTATTCTAAGGTTCATTAGCTCCTTCTAGTGGTCACAGTGAAAACAACACGCTGTTATAATGGTTCTAAAAATAAGCTATTTACATTTCTCAGCCATAAAGGGAGTATAGAATTGTGTTTTCTTTCTATTTTCTGTATGAATAAAATATCGAATGGATAATAAGTGATAGACACTTATTAAATGACATCAGAGTGGAGCGTTTGAAAGTGAAAAGCTTGAGAAATAACACCTTAATTAATTATATTTAATTAGAATGAGTAATTTTTTTACATCCTGGTGTTTATTACTATTATGTTCGACCTAATTTGTTGCTTAGCTTCCATTATTTTCAGTTTCTGTTTGACTGAGCGTAGCTACTTTATTACCTTGAGGGTTAATATGTGTATTAAACGTGTTTTGGTTTTATTTGGCTTTGACAGACTCTGAAGTGCTCGCCCAACAACTACCTCACCAACACCTGGTGGAACCCCATATTTAACTTCTTTGAGAGGAACGTCCAAACGTCGGTGCCGTGCTCCTACAGCTGGCCCATTACCTTCGCTTCTACCTGCCTCAAGAACCCCTGCAAGACCTACTCCATGGTGCAGAGCTCACGAGAAGAGTGACCGGACCTGCCGAGGCGGCAGTCAAGCAGCTCCTTAATCCTCTTTGGCACAAACCAAAAAGGCGTTGTAGGCATTTGTCTATGAAAAACCTAACCAGAAAAATAGTGACTTACAATAGATAGTGGGTTGATGCACGTGGGATTGTGGTTTACGTGGTTTTACTCCAGGTTGGCAGGTAAACAACATGTGGCAGGATTACTTGTTTCCTCTCCTGTTCTGGTTGCTCCATGTCAGCCTGACTGTCTGAATGACTGCCATCCTGACTGGCTGCTTACCGCTGACAGACAGGAAGAAAACTACATGACCACCCACTTGCATGTTGATCTACCTTTAAACCCCAAATATCCATATCTTTAGCAAGATAAGAATTTAAACTAAGCAAGTTTATTCTAACTAACTAGAATTAGACAATAAATAGTGACTAAAGTCATCCAATAGGAAAATTTAAAAGTATAACAATATAGAGAAATAGCTCCTACAGCCGTATTGGTGGAAACAATTAACCGTAGCTCGAGGGAAAAAAGAAAATCTCTGTGATTTATTTATAACATGAAGTGCTGAAAAAATGTCTGTTTTTGAGAACGACATCTGTGTCTGATCTGTTGCTGTACTTGATCTGTGTCATCCATGCTAAGTATTTGAACTATCGGTGTATTTAAGCCACGAGGTGCCTTAGAGTGTTAACGTGTAGATACATCAAAGCTGCCATGATCTGTCTCTCAGTCTATTTTTATGTGCTTTGATATCATTTGTTTTGTATTCCTTTGAGCGGCCCGAGTACCTAAACTATAGCCTCAATATTGTATTGAAATAAAAGCAAACAGCTTTAAATGTGTGCTGGGTTTTTCTCATCAATCGGTTCACATTTAAGATAAAAAAATATTTAAGATGAGCCTATTCCCTCATTGTGTGCTTTAAATACAGTCAGATTAAGTGCAGATGCGTAATATGTACTGTTATTAATAGTTTATATAAAACACATGCATGTGAACTACTATTCACTTGCAGTTTAAATGTTTAATGTGTGCAGATTCAGTCACACTAGACCCCTTGCCACATGGTCCTTCTCTGCACACTTGGATTGCTTTTTATGTGCCTGTTGATTCTCTAGACCTTTTTCTGCTCCTTCAATCCAACTTTTGTAACTTTTGAATCAAGCAGAGAAAGTAAACTGCCTGTGATTGGCTACTGATGAGGAAATTTAAGCCAGTAGTGTAATGATATGAACAATTTAATGGTCATCCTAATGATGTAATTCCCTATGAGCTAGATAGGTGGCACATATGAGCTAGATAGGAGGCGCATGTGCATTGTATAAAAACCTAGTACTCTTCAAGTACCTGTGTGTTTATTGAAAAACCCACAACACAAATGAAACATGGTGTCAGAAGATGGATTTGAGGTTGATCTTGGACGTTAACAGCGAATTAGAGAGGATGGACTGAAAAACGTCTGATGCTAGTCCGGAGAGAACATAGCAAGTTAAGTCAACCAGTTAGCCTATTTTCCACGGGAGAAAAAAGAGCTTGAACAGTTTCTTGTGGAGATGAATCCCCTGCTCAGTGTGAAGCTCAAACAATCCTTTGGGGAAAAGTAGATCCAAACCTCCTGTTTGAATCCTCAGCTCAGTTTGA